>NW_027473139.1:0-27500 GCF_030347505.1 Rhynchophorus ferrugineus
TTCGCTGATCAAAAGCCACTCGGTAAAAGTGTCACAGCGCCGGTCGACCCGACCCGTCGTATCCGTCTCTCGTATCGCCCCACGTAGAAGCGCACACGATTTAAGCGCGGGTCTCTCGCCAGCTATCGGAAATGTATGGGTGTTTTAGAACAGATCGTTTATACGGACGTTGCGCAAATTTTTCGTTTTTACGTCTGCCCGTTCTCGTTATTATCGGAATGTTCCGATGAAATAAACTTTAGCTTTAGACAACGTGAACTTCTAAAGCAATAATTTTAACCTCTCGTGTTAATACGTCCTCAGGCCGTTTCTAGACTGCCGATCACGTTCTTTAAAAGTCGGAAAATTCCGATCCATAAAATTATGCTAGTAGAATGTAAAGATCCTTCATAGGATGGATACTGTCACATATCGATACGGCGATCGGAGTAAAACTGTTCTCACGTATTTCAGGACATTTTAGGTTGTTACGTCGGCCCGTTCGTTATTATCGGTATATACCTATGAATAAATGTTTTGCTTGTAGAACGTAAGATTCCAAAAGAATGATTCGCCGAAACGATGGTGCACCCTTACGATCGGATATTTGCCGCTTATTGGCCATTTTCTATAATTCATCCGTTAGATATCGTTTATCGACTACGGATAAGGTTTTCCGATATCAGAATGTTCCTAAGGATGATTCGAAAGTGATTTGAACGAAGAATTTGATAGAATGAATCCTTTATTTATCCATTGAGTACAGGGTACGGAGTGTCTGCGGGGTCAGCTAATATATTATATTTCTCTCTCGACGTAATGGTAACTCGAAGTCCGAACCGCGCTCATGAAGCTCGGTTTCAATCCAATCCATGTTGGTCGGTTCCTCGAGAGGAACGCCGTATCTTCGCGGTCGACCGCCTAATGAATCAGGTGGTAAAAGTCCAAGCCCAGCGCGGCAACGGCAGGCGCGTTCAACGTTTTAACTGCCAATTCTACGGTCATTCATCGGCCCAACTGTAAAGCCACTCCGGCCTACGTCAAGTCCCAAAGACAGAAATTCCCCGCCGAAATGCACCAACTGTTGAGAACCATACACCGCAAATTACTCGGGATGCAAGTGCCGACCTACTCCAAAAACAACCAAACCCAAAAGACCAATTCCTCCCCCCACTCATGTACGGGGAACTCAAGATAACAGTCGTCTGGCTGGTCTGGATTCCACTAGAACACGAACCCGATCTCCATTGGCGAAATACTCTTCGGAACATATTCAGATGACCAAGGAGATTTTCAGGCCATTTTCAACGCCATCAACCACACAGCTATTGGAAGAATTACTATCGGCCGGGATAATAGATGAGTTGGAACTTGGGCTTATTGCTCCAAGCGAACCAACTCACTACTCCTCCAATCGACCGACAATAATTGACTTTTTTATCTATCAAAATTCGAATCAAGCCTCTGACCTGCAAGTACTCCAAGATATCGATTCTGACCACAGGCCTATCCTCCTCACCCACCATCAGCGATTTTCCACTGAGTTCCACTGTCCCCAAGCAAGGTCAACCTAGTAAACGAAAAAAAAAGTATCTTCTCTTTGACGATCCTCATTATATTAGGACGATAGTTCCATTCTAAATTCTTGATTAATTACAGTTCCTATTTGTTTCATTTCGAGACGTTCCCGTGATTAATACTTATCGTGTAGAAATTAGCCACAATCCACAATTAGCCACAGTTAGGAAAAATAAATTAATTATCATATAGTCATAAACGTAATAAAAATGAATACACATATTTTCGAAGTCACTCCAGAAATACTTTACTTATTTTTAAATAACAATCTCGGGCCGTACCATTTTTACAAAACTTATTCTATATACTTACTATATAACAGATTATAATGATATAATATAATTCAATACAATAACTACAATATATATATATATATCTGAAAATTCTGTTTTTATAAAATGTCAGCTACTGTTTAACATTTCATTTTTTAAAATGTATATCCAATTGTGGTTCTGAAAAGAACCGATTTTGCAGGTAAGTAGTATATTGAAACACACATAGGTATGTGAATTAATTTACTTAGAACTGGTATATTTGGTGACTGCTTTGGTACCTTCGCTAACGGCGTGCTTAGCCAACTCACCGGGTAACAATAACCTAACGGCGGTTTGGATTTCTCTGCTCGTGATGGTCGATCTTTTATTGTAATGGGCGAGGCGCGACGCTTCGGCGGCTATCCTTTCGAATATATCGTTCACGAAAGAATTCATGATCGACATGGCCTTGCTGGAGATACCCGTATCGGGATGAACTTGCTTTAAAACTTTGTAAATGTAGATCGCGTAGCTTTCCTTCCTCTTGCGTTTCTTTTTCTTGTCACTTTTGGAGATATTTTTCTGAGCCTTACCGGCCTTTTTGGCCGCCTTACCGCTTGTTTTCGGAGGCATTTCGAAATAAATATTACGATATTAAAGGAACCACGAAAAGTACTAGACTAAAACAAATTTCAGGAATCCTTAGAATTTATAGGCTCCTTAAATACACTCCTAAGCCCCGCCTATTATCTGAGTTAGCCTTTCATTGGTCGCGTACGAGATCATGCGTTCGGCTTACGAACAAAATTCGTTGCTAGTATGTTGACAGTTTTAGTACAGATTTCAACTCTAAGGCGAGCGAGTTCTAGAAGCAATCGATAGTAAAATGTCCGGACGTGGTAAAGGCGGAAAAGTGAAGGGAAAGGCGAAGTCTCGTTCCAATCGTGCGGGATTACAATTTCCTGTCGGTCGTATTCACCGACTTCTAAGGAAAGGAAATTATGCCGAACGCGTAGGGGCCGGTGCTCCCGTTTACTTAGCTGCCGTAATGGAATATCTGGCGGCCGAAGTTCTCGAGTTGGCGGGTAACGCCGCTAGAGACAACAAGAAAACAAGGATTATCCCTAGGCATTTACAATTGGCCATCAGAAACGACGAGGAATTGAATAAACTGTTATCTGGCGTTACTATTGCCCAGGGCGGCGTCTTGCCTAACATTCAAGCAGTATTATTGCCTAAAAAGACAGACAGCAAAACCAAATAGATAACGCAAACCGTTTAAAGTTTTGCATACGCCCTTTAATATCGGTCCTTTTCAGGGCCAACAAAATCGTATAAAAAAGAAGTTAGAATACGCGTTCTTATTAAAGAATAAATATTAACTAGAAAATTTATAAATAATCTGATCTGTACTGAATATTCCTTTATTACTGTTTTAGAGTATCGATCGATCGGTTCCCTAATTAGTTACGGCTCTATCTAGAAAATAATCATTTAAGTAATAATAAGATAATAAATAAATTATATAAATATTCTTTCTTTTATAAAGTTATATTGTGGTTCTGAAAAGAACCGTTTTTTTTTCTATTAAAAAAATACGGTCTTGGACGAACGTATTTTTTAGGGAAGTCGTAGCACGTCCAGGAGTGTCGGGATATTTGTAATTTTCAACTCCGTGTCTTCTTGATCTGACGATGAAATGTGTCGCCTGTTTAATATATCGTCATACGTAGTAGAAATAGTTTTATTTCTTTTTCTTTGGTGATACTGGTTTTTTAGTTTTCGCACCTTCACCAGCGGCAACACGAACAGTTGAGGTCGTCGTCTTAGCACTTTTCGGTTTAGGCGCCTTGGGCTTTTTCGTAGGTCCGGCTTTATTAGATTTTTTCGCTTTGGAAGGCGATTTCGGGGATCTTGCGGCCGTGTTGCTTTTTGCTGCTTTCGAAGATGAACTATTAGCGGCGGCATTGGAAGCGGACGTAGTCGTGGCGGCGGTAGATTTCTTTCCTGTTTTCTTTTCGACGGCTTTTTTGGCAGAAGCTTTTTTCTCGGCCAAAGTTGCAGATTCACCTTTCTTACTTTTAGCTGTGGTTTTCTTAGTTGAGGCGGAGGCGGCGGTCGTCTTTTTTTCCGTTTTCTCTGAGGTTTTTTTGGCAGACGCTTTTTTACCACCGGCTGTCGTAGCTGTCGCGGCACCTCCTACTGGTTTTCGTTTATTTTTCTGTCCGGTTTTGGCAGTGGCCGTTTTTCTTTTCTTCGTACCTGCGGCTGTCGTACCTCCTGCTTTACGTGCCGAAGCCGCTAATTTAAATGATCCGGAAGCTCCTTTGCCCTTCGTTTGTACCAAAACACCCGAAGCGATCCACGTCTTTATATATTTCTTTATAAAGGGCGATAATTTGTCAGCATCCACTTTGTAATTGGCCGCTATGTATTTTTTAATAGCTCTGAAGGAAGTTCCGCCTTTCTCTTTCAATCCTTTAATTGCACTCGTTACCATATCAGCGATCGGAGGATGACTAACTTTCGATTTAGAACTCTTCGCCTTGCTCGAAGTGGATTTTTCTTTCTTCCCTCCTGCAGACGAACCTGCGCTACCGGCTGTAGCTGATGCGGCTCCCGTAGCCGACACCGAAGATGAATTCGACCCGGCCGGTGTGCCTGTTGACGATGCGTTAACAACGGCGGCGGAATTTCCTCCACTCCCTTGATTCGACGAAGGAGAAACCGCTTGTCCGCTAATATCGACGTCCGACATTCTGATATAATTTCTTAATTTTCTTATAAGAACGTTCTAATCACGATTCGTTTGACAAAGTTACGTACGTGCGTATGCTTCTCGTTCGCGTATTTTAACTGTCTGGCGGTCGCTCTCATTTAATGCGTACCCTATATGATATGAGCCGAACGGAGGACTGAACGGTCGAGCGCGAACGACGTTCCATATTCCGGCTTCGTCGAAACGTTCATCGAGCTTGGAACCGTTTACTTATTTCTCATATTAAATACATAAATCCTTTAGAATATCATACGATTTATGTTCGAGGCGTTAAAAGATAAAACGTAGTAGAAGTAGCAAACTTTACCAATAAATTTTACGTTGACTATCGTCTTAGAAGGAAGCACAAAATCAAGCGTTGCTCTCGATTCCGTCGAAACTACCAATTTACATTCGAGTTATAGACTTTCGGTTATAACTATGAAAATATATCTTTTCAAATCTACGTCCCCCGATATATCGTCTTTTGATATAAATGCAATTCCGTACAGATCTAATGCTATTATTGGAGAAACGAGACATATTATTCCTAATTGATGCGGTACAGATTGTTCGTTGTCCAAAACGAATCTATATCGAAACGTACCGTTGTCGAATTAACTGTAAGAAAACAATGACATGAAAATTAACCGATCCTATACTAATATACTTCTTATTTAACGGTTTCTTAACACCATCCGAACTCTGGGTTACAATCGAACGTATCGGGTGAGCAACGATATCGAGACGTCTATAAGAATATCGTGTCAAACCCTTCTGTATCGATACAATGCTCATATATATTATAGTATATTTTGCTTCTTTAGTTGAAATCTGTTTTCATAAATAGTTATCTAAAGTCAATAAATACATGGAACGCGATCTCCATACATACGTGCGTAGAACTACCGTACCTTCTTTGAAATCTTAAGGATTCTCCAAGCTCATCGACGCGAAGTTTATCTCGGAGTATTTTCTCTCTAAAGGAAAACTATATTAAAGCTTCAACGAAGATTCGGTATTCGATTGTTCACCATCATTTACATTCTTGTCATTAACCTAACATTTATTATGAAATCTTATTTTAAACTTTATCTATCTTTTTATATTACGATCGTCTATTATAATGCAGTATATTTGTTACTTTACAAGTAAATCTTAGATGAAAGGAGCAGATATTTAATAAAATTTAACGTCATCTTAGTCCATTTTCGAATAATAAATTTCTTTTTTTATGCTAGTAAATTTGTGGCTCTGAAAAGAACCGTTGTTTTCTTTAGTTGAATAGATACGTTGTTCTGTTTTAATTGGTCAGCATATATAATACTTTATTTAACCGCCAAATCCGTATAGGGTTCGTCCTTGGCGTTTGAGGGCGTATACTACATCCATGGCAGTAACGGTTTTCCTTTTGGCGTGTTCGGTATAAGTGACGGCGTCTCTGATAACGTTTTCCAAAAATACTTTTAATACACCTCTGGTTTCTTCATAAATTAGACCGGATATACGTTTAACTCCACCCCGCCTAGCCAATCTTCTGATGGCGGGTTTCGTAATACCTTGGATATTATCACGAAGCACTTTACGATGCCGCTTAGCGCCTCCTTTTCCCAAACCTTTACCACCTTTACCTCTGCCCGTCATGATTTATTCAATTTAGTATTAAAAGAAAGCAAATTTATAATCGAATTGTGCAGCGTACACCTCGAATACTACGGGTAACTATTTCAATTTCAAATCCTACCATGGGTTTTGTTGAGTTCGAATCGGGTCCCGCCCACAGATGCTAGCCGGACCAATCAGAATATCTTCACACATTATTAAAAAGGGAGATTTCTTTGACACCTTCGATCAGTTTCCAAAAGTTCGTTGGTGCTTGCGCTTGTAATTCTTCCTACACGTTTGAAGTCAGACCCGTTTAGACGATGGCTCGTACCAAGCAAACTGCTCGAAAATCAACCGGAGGTAAGGCTCCCAGAAAACAATTGGCTACTAAAGCAGCCAGGAAAAGCGCTCCCGCTACCGGTGGTGTTAAAAAACCGCATCGTTACAGACCCGGTACGGTCGCTCTAAGAGAAATCCGACGCTATCAGAAGAGTACCGAATTATTGATTAGGAAATTGCCTTTCCAACGATTGGTTCGCGAAATCGCTCAGGATTTCAAGACCGATTTACGTTTCCAAAGTTCGGCAGTGATGGCTTTGCAAGAAGCTAGCGAGGCCTATTTGGTTGGTCTCTTTGAAGACACCAATTTGTGTGCGATCCATGCTAAACGAGTAACTATCATGCCTAAGGACATTCAATTAGCCAGACGCATTAGAGGCGAACGTGCATAAATGCTACGGCTGTCCTATATTAAGGTCGTTTTTTGTATTTATATGAAAAAAAAAGGTTCTTCTCAGAACCACCAACTTCTATTAGAAAAAAGAGACATTGATATTTTTTCCGTTTATATGACGCTTTAGTTATAATATTTGTGAATTGAATTTAGAATATTATGCTCACAAATATATTGTGAATATTGAGGAATCCTTAGTAATAAGGTGTGAACACCTGCTGGATTGACTTGAAGTTTATATCACGATAAGAAAGGGGTATCACATATACTGTTATTATGTTACCGTAAAGGAATGAATATATAAAATAAAATATTTTTTTCTGGATATTTTAACATTTTTATGAACGATTACTATATTTTAATTTATTTGACTTCGTATATATCCTATCTTCTTAACAATAGTTTATTTCTTTTTTTCTTCTTTAAACATTTTGGGGCTCTGAAAAGAGCCGTTTTCCACCCTTCATATTATTATGATCACCTTCAAAATAATATATTTCGTTTACTTAGAACTGGTATATTTAGTGACAGCTTTGGTACCTTCGCTAACGGCATGCTTAGCCAATTCACCGGGTAACAATAACCTAACGGCGGTTTGGATTTCTCTGCTCGTGATGGTCGATCTTTTATTGTAATGGGCGAGGCGCGACGCTTCGGCGGCTATCCTTTCGAATATATCGTTCACGAAAGAATTCATAATCGACATGGCCTTGCTGGAAATACCCGTATCGGGATGAACCTGCTTTAAAACTTTGTATATGTAAATCGCGTAGCTTTCCTTCCTCCTACGCTTTTTTTTCTTATCGCTCTTAGAAATGTTTTTCTGGGCTTTTCCAGCCTTTTTTGCCGCTTTACCGCTTGTCTTCGGTGGCATTTTAAACGAATGAGATTCGCGACCTACCCATACAGCAAAAGATAAAAGACTAAACCGAAATATACCTATAGTCGTTTAATTATTTGATAAATGACGCTACACTTCTAAGCTCCGCCCATTCTTGGCGTTATGTCGTAGAAAGCTCTGATTGGTCGAGTAGGAAACGTACTAGTGTTTTGAGAAGTTGCCGAATAAAAGCTATTCGCTGGACAGTTCACTGCCAGTTGTTCATTCGTTGTCGAAAGGACGTGAGCGTTGTCGCCATTAGTTTTTCGGTTATTTTTAGTTTAAAAAAGTTAGCAATACAATGTCTGGACGTGGTAAGGGTGGAAAAGTGAAGGGAAAGGCGAAATCTCGTTCCAACCGAGCGGGATTACAATTTCCTGTTGGCCGTATTCACCGGCTTTTAAGGAAAGGAAATTATGCCGAACGCGTAGGGGCCGGTGCTCCCGTCTACTTAGCTGCCGTAATGGAATATTTGGCGGCCGAAGTTCTCGAGTTGGCAGGTAACGCCGCTAGAGACAACAAGAAAACAAGGATTATCCCTAGGCATTTACAATTGGCCATCAGAAATGACGAAGAACTGAACAAACTCCTCTCCGGTGTTACTATAGCCCAGGGCGGCGTTCTACCAAACATCCAGGCCGTATTGTTACCGAAAAAAACAGATAGTAAAACCAAATAAGTTACATGAGCCTTAGGGTTTTTGTGTCGTACAAAAACCTTTTAACTATCGGTCCTTTTCAGGACCACCAAAATAATAAAACAAAAAAAGAACTTAAAATTAAAACTCATATTATGACTTGCACTTACTAATTATTTAAAATATTCTAATAAACAGTTTAAGTACTTTAAAGATTGTTTTTTGGGTGTGTAAGATAAATTAAGAGACATTCCAATACCAATAATTATCGTTTTATTAAACAACAATTAAGTCGAAATAATATGAAGGATTTATTTCTAGCGGTTCTCCTTTAGTAAAATCGAACCGTATTATAACATCGCGCCTTGTATATAATCTATGTAATTAACGATGAATTTAAGGGGCGGTCTATTTATTAAGTATAGAGTTTTGGAATCCAAACCCTCAAATAATTAGGGCCAGTTATACTTAAATTATTATTTTAAATAAAATTATGATGATTGTAATGATTGAAAGATTATCCTTAAATCCTAATAGAGCTTCCGTTTTTTAAATATCGATAAATTTGTGGTTCTGAAAAGAACCGTTGTTTAATTTTTCTAAAATTAATTTTGAGGGTCACATTTCACGTTAGTTCGCGAATAAAATGTGACTTAACCTCCAAACCCGTATAATGTACGTCCTTGACGTTTCAAGGCGTATACTACATCCATTGCGGTAACGGTTTTTCTTTTGGCGTGTTCGGTATATGTAACGGCATCTCTGATGACGTTTTCCAAAAACACTTTTAAAACACCTCTGGTCTCTTCGTAAATCAGACCAGATATACGTTTTACGCCGCCTCGTCTAGCCAATCTTCTAATGGCGGGCTTCGTAATACCTTGGATATTATCACGAAGCACTTTACGATGCCGCTTGGCTCCTCCTTTTCCCAAACCTTTACCACCTTTACCTCTGCCGGTCATCTTTTATCGAACCTAATACAAAAAAAATAAATGATCTCGAATAAGTAGCGCGCTCACAACACGAGTGCTACGGACAACTGTTGTCGATTACATTCAATCAGCCCGGTTTTGTAGACTTAGGATTGAGTTCCGCCCACTGGCACAAAACGGACCAATCAGATTAGATAACATGTTATAAAAAGGACTCTCTGATTTTATGACCGAATCAGTCCGAAAGGGGTCGCCGTCGTTTGCGTTTGTTAATTTTTCTCATTACCTCTATTTTAAAAATATGGCTCGTACCAAGCAAACTGCGCGAAAATCAACAGGAGGTAAAGCTCCTAGGAAACAATTGGCTACCAAAGCGGCCAGGAAAAGCGCTCCAGCTACCGGTGGCGTTAAGAAACCACATCGCTACCGACCTGGGACGGTCGCTTTGCGGGAGATTCGTCGTTATCAAAAGAGCACCGAATTATTGATTAGGAAATTACCTTTTCAACGATTGGTTCGCGAAATCGCTCAAGATTTCAAGACCGATTTACGTTTTCAAAGTTCGGCGGTAATGGCTTTACAAGAGGCCAGCGAAGCTTATTTAGTTGGCCTTTTTGAGGATACTAATTTATGTGCGATACATGCAAAGCGAGTAACCATCATGCCCAAGGATATTCAGCTAGCCAGACGTATCAGAGGCGAACGTGCCTAAACTTTATTTTCTATCATTTATAATACTCTACTTATATTCGTATTTTGCAACAAAAAAAAACGGTTCTTTTCAGAACCACCTAAATTTAATCAAAGAAAAAGAAGATAATTCAATTAATATTCTTTTATCGATATTTATATAAACCACTAAAAGAGTTATGGATTTTTATCTCAGAGTTATATTCGACTACATGTTAGTAATTAATAACAGTCGGTGTACTTATACGCATTGTTTTTAAAAACTAAAGAAAAAATAATGTAATCACTAATAACCAAAGAATAATAATATACTGTTGATAACAAAATTTGTATTTCAATATTGGATACTACAGCTGTATAATATATAAAATTAATTTTTTTAAGATTATTTCTTTTTTTATTTATCTAAATTGTGGCTCTGAAAAGAACCGTTTTCTCCTTTATGATATTCAAGGCTTATGGTTTACTTAGAACTGGTATATTTAGTGACGGCTTTGGTACCTTCACTAACGGCGTGCTTAGCCAATTCACCGGGCAGCAATAATCGCACGGCAGTTTGGATTTCTCTGCTTGTGATAGTAGATCTTTTATTGTAATGAGCGAGACGGGACGCTTCGGCGGCTATCCTTTCGAATATATCGTTCACGAAAGAATTCATGATCGACATGGCCTTGCTGGAGATACCCGTATCGGGATGAACTTGCTTTAAAACTTTGTAAATGTAGATCGCGTAGCTTTCCTTCCTCTTGCGTTTCTTTTTCTTGTCACTTTTGGAGATATTTTTCTGAGCCTTACCGGCCTTTTTGGCCGCCTTACCGCTTGTTTTCGGAGGCATTTCGAAATAAATATTACGATATTAAAGGAACCACGAAAAGTACTAGACTAAAACAAATTTCAGGAATCCTTAGAATTTATAGGCTCCTTAAATACACTCCTAAGCCCCGCCTATTATCTGAGTTAGCCTTTCATTGGTCGCGTACGAGATCATGCGTTCGGCTTACGAACAAAATTCGTTGCTAGTATGTTGACAGTTTTAGTACAGATTTCAACTCTAAGGCGAGCGAGTTCTAGAAGCAATCGATAGTAAAATGTCCGGACGTGGTAAAGGCGGAAAAGTGAAGGGAAAGGCGAAGTCTCGTTCTAACCGAGCGGGATTACAATTCCCTGTCGGTCGTATTCACAGACTTTTAAGGAAAGGGAATTATGCCGAACGCGTAGGGGCCGGTGCTCCCGTCTACTTAGCTGCCGTAATGGAATATCTGGCAGCCGAGGTTCTCGAATTGGCGGGTAACGCCGCTAGAGATAACAAGAAAACCAGGATTATCCCTAGGCATTTGCAATTGGCCATCAGAAACGACGAAGAATTGAACAAACTCCTATCCGGAGTTACTATAGCCCAGGGCGGCGTTCTGCCAAATATCCAAGCTGTATTGTTACCTAAAAAGACAGATAGCAAAACTAAATAAAACGAATGTAACCTATTTTATCATCAAATATCGGTCCTTTTCAGGACCACCAAGACAGCTGAAAAAGAGAATTTTATTATTTTAGCTTAAGTAGTAAAATAACAGGCATAAGTTTTAATTTTGAGAGGTTTTGTGATATACGACAGAGTTACGACGATATTTTATAGATCGCAATACTTTTGACAATACCTTTCTCTGAATCTTCGTGCATGCAGTCTCTTCTTAATGAGAGTATTGAACAATATCCATTTTATTGTATCGATATCGTATCTTTCTAATTTCTCATTCATTTCATTAATTATTTCCTAATTGTTATGATCGGATTTGCAAAGATTAGGATTTCTGTATATCGAACCGGTACATGTCAGCTGTATTTATGAGGTTATGTTATTTGTTCTTAGAATTTGATGTGATCAATTGAAAATGAGATGAAAGTTGCTTTAATTTATCGTTTCGGACCGACTATTAGTGCCGTGTCATCGTTTGGAGATTACTATGGAACATAATTGTGCGACGAGTTATGATAGACTGTCATTTATTGTTGCGACTGGATTTGGTGGTCTCCAGCTATATATGCGTTTATTATTTATAATTGTCGATCCGATTCACTACCTACTAATTCTATATTGTGAATTTTTAGTTTAATGATCATGTCCTTACTGTTGGACCAACACCCCACTTGGATGCATTGGTACGATGACTGTCTCCGTAGGAAGGCCATGCATGACAGTCAACCCATGTATTTCTTTTCATTAGGGTAGTTTATACAGTAAGTGTCTATTTATTGACTATAGGGTACCAATTAGTTACTTCGTATGGTTACCTTTAAGGTAATTGAATGATATTGTTGCTTTTAGTGAGCAACTAAATGACATTGAGAGATTTGACCGGATGTTAGTTTGAAGATGTTTATATATTCCATGCAACAATCTTTCGCTTATTCCGAGTTGCTGCGGTTATACACAGTTACTGACTTGCCCCTTGACATCCTCTCGGATGTGCACTTCCTTTGAGGATTATCCGTGATGACCTGTATTGCCTTATATAATTAGCATTTTTGAGTAAGTTTGAAATCTAGGTGAGAGTGCCGTTTATGTATGTATATGTTTGTTAATCTAGTGATTTATCATAGGTTACTTATTGTTGTTATTGCAATTTAGGTTAGATTGTTTCGAAGAGCCTTCCTTGATGTGAATATATCTCTTCCTTTGTTTCGACTGTGGGTGAATTCTGATGCTTAGCTAAGGATATTTTATATCATATTCTATTTATATCATTAATTTAGAATAGAATAGAATATAATATAATACAATTTTCAAAGATTTTTAATGATATTCTTGACAATTTTACGCTTCTCTATATTTGAAAATCCTATTCTTTGATTGTCTTGGTTCTCGCTAGATGGCGCGCGCCGCCTGATTTCTTTCTCTACTTTATGTCGTTGGATATTGTTTTCGTCTCTCATTCATTAGAATTGACGTACACGCATTGGAGGTTATGTCTTCGTTCTGTTTAAACGTTTTGTTTATTTTATTTTGTTATTGTTGTGTTTTTAGGTTTTCTTATGGATTAGACCGATCTTATGTGATTTGTCGACCTGTGACTTGTTTGTTTTACCCCCTCGCACCACTTGGAGGTTATGTCGGACACCATCTGTGTCACTAGATTGTACTTTTGTATGAATATTTCGTATTATTTCAGGGTGAATTTGACGCCGTAGATATGTTTTGATATTGTTTAACCACTTTTATTTCATTTTATTTTGTTGCTAGTCACCTTCCAATTAAGATACCAGCGGTGTATTTACATTTTTTGTATTTTTTAGGTTATCCGTGTCCAGTTCCCCTGACAGAACTGGTAGAGCCGACCGTGATCAATCTGGAAATCACATGTCCGAAGCTATCCACATCAACCTGCGGTTCCTCTGCACTTGATGACCGAACGCCAACAGGCCAGGATTCTACCTTTGCTTAAGTACTTTCGGATATGTTGAATACTACATTTGTTTATATTAGACTTATCTGCTCGAAGTTTATTAGTTAGATGACTTATATGTTTGATTTGCAAGGTATGAGGTCTATTGAGATAGCGACCCCGTAGGACGGTGCAGTAACTTCGTGATTGTGTTTCATATTGTTCAATCATTCCTAATGCCAATCATCCTCCCATCGGAATATCAATAGTCTAGTTATGATTTTTAATGTTTTAGGTTAGGGAGTCTTGGCAGAGTTGACGGAACTGGCCGTGTCCGAGTGGTGGAATGGACAAAGCACCCTGGGACCATTGCTACTATGAGTTTGCCAATTTTCCACACTACAAGATGAGCATTATTTGTCTTTCTCTATGATTAGGACTATCGCTGAAACAGTAGTCCTAGCAAGTCCTACTCCCCAAGCGGAGAGAAGTTAGGGGGGCAGTAGGAATCTCGTTAATCCATGCACGCGCCTTCCTGATATGTTCGGGCATAGGCTGCGGTTGTCAAGGCGGTGGTAGTTAGTCCCGCCGTTTACCCGCGCTCGGCATCTCGATCCTTCTCTGAACGGATGCGAACGCGATCTGCTGAGCTGGTCTTTCCTGCGTAAGTATATGGACATTTTGAAATGTAGACTATCTGTCTATGGCTCTGGTGCTTGTTAAAACTCCGAGCTGGTCTTTCCTGCGTAAGTATCGGGGACGGTTCACGTACGGGTCTCCGAGCGCCTGTTCGGTTCCGTCGCGGCAGTATTGCGTAAAATTTTAGATAAGGACAGTGGGAATCTCGTTAATCCATGCACGCGCCTTCCTGATATGTTCGGGCATAGGCTGCGGTTGTCAAGGTGGTGGTAGTTAGTCCCGCCGTTTACCCGCGCTCGGCATCTCGATCCTTCTCTGAACGGATCCGAACGCGATCTGCTGAGCTGGTCTTTCCTGCGTAAGTATATGGACATTTTGAAATGTAGACTATCTGTCTATGGCTCTGGTGCTTGTTAAAGCTCCGAGCTGGTCTTTCCTGCGTAAGTATCGGGGACGGTTCACGTACGGGTCTCCGAGCGCCTGTTCGGTTCCGTCGCGGCAGTATTGCGTAAAATTTTAGATAAGGACAGTGGGAATCTCGTTAATCCATGCACGCGCCTTCCTGATATGTTCGGGCATAGGCTGCGGTTGTCAAGGTGGTGGTAGTTAGTCCCGCCGTTTACCCGCGCTCGGCATCTCGATCCTTCTCTGAACGGATCCGAACGCGATCTTAGTTAGGGACATTTTGAAATGTAGACCATGAGTCTATGGCTCAGGTGCTTGTTAAAGGTCTGAGCTGGTCTTTCCTGCGTAAGTATATGGACATTTTGAAATGTAGACTATCTGTCTATGGCTCTGGTGCTTGTTAAAGCTCCGAGCTGGTCTTTCCTGCGTAAGTATCGGGGACGGTTCACGTACGGGTCTCCGAGCGCCTGTTCGGTTCCGTCGCGGCCGTATTACGTAAAATTTTAGATAAGGACAGTGGGAATCTCGTTAATCCATGCACGCGCCTTCCTGATATGTTCGGGCATAGGCTGCGGTTGTCAAGGTGGTGGTGGTAGTTAGTCCCGCCGTTTACCCGCGCTCGGCATCTCGATCCTTCTCTGAACGGATCCGAACGCGATCTTAGTTAGGGACATTTTGAAATGTAGACCATGAGTCTATGGCTCTGGTGCTTGTTAAAGGTCTGAGCTGGTCTTTCCTGCGTAAGTATATGGACATTTTGAAATGTAGACTATCTGTCTATGGCTCTGGTGCTTGTTAAAGCTCCGAGCTGGTCTTTCCTGCGTAAGTATCGGGAACGGTTCACGTACGGGTCTCCGAGCGCCTGTTCGGTTCCGTCGCGGCAGTATTGCGTAAAATTTTAGATAAGGACAGTGGGAATCTCGTTAATCCATGCACGCGCCTTCCTGATATGTTCGGGCATAGGCTGCGGTTGTCAAGGTGGTGGTAGTTAGTCCCGCCGTTTACCCGCGCTCGGCATCTCGATCCTTCTCTGAACGGATCCGAACGCGATCTTAGTTAGGGACATTTTGAATTGTAGACCATGAGTCTATGGCTCTGGTGCTTGTTAAAGGTCTGAGCTGGTCTTTCCTGCGTAAGTATATGGACATTTTGAAATGTAGACTATCTGTCTATGGCTCTGGTGCTTGTTAAAGCTCCGAGCTGGTCTTTCCTGCGTAAGTATCGGGGACGGTTCACGTACGGGTCTCCGAGCGCCTGTTCGGTTCCGTCGCGGCCGTATTGCGTAAAATTTTAGATAAGGACAGTGGGAATCTCGTTAATCCATGCACGCGCCTTCCTGATATGTTCGGGCATAGGCTGCGGTTGTCAAGGTGGTGGTAGTTAGTCCCGCCGTTTACCCGCGCTCGGCATCTCGATCCTTCTCTGAACGGATCCGAACGCGATCTTAGTTAGGGACATTTTGAAATGTAGACCATGAGTCTATGGCTCTGGTGCTTGTTAAAGGTCTGAGCTGGTCTTTCCTGCGTAAGTATATGGACATTTTGAAATGTAGACTATCTGTCTATGGCTCTGGTGCTTGTTAAAGCTCCGAGCTGGTCTTTCCTGCGTAAGTATCGGGGACGGTTCACGTACGGGTCTCCGAGCGCCTGTTCGGTTCCGTCGCGGCAGTATTGCGTAAAATTTTAGATAAGGACAGTGGGAATCTCGTTAATCCATGCACGCGCCTTCCTGATATGTTCGGGCATAGGCTGCGGTTGTCAAGGTGGTGGTAGTTAGTCCCGCCGTTTACCCGCGCTCGGCATCTCGATCCTTCTCTGAACGGATCCGAACGCGATCTTAGTTAGGGACATTTTGAAATGTAGACCATGAGTCTATGGCTCTGGTGCTTGTTAAAGGTCTGAGCTGGTCTTTCCTGCGTAAGTATATGGACATTTTGAAATGTAGACTATCTGTCTATGGCTCTGGTGCTTGTTAAAGCTCCGAGCTGGTCTTTCCTGCGTAAGTATCGGGGACGGTTCACGTACGGGTCTCCGAGCGCCTGTTCGGTTCCGTCGCGGCCGTATTACGTAAAATTTTAGATAAGGACAGTGGGAATCTCGTTAATCCATGCACGCGCCTTCCTGATATGTTCGGGCATAGGCTGCGGTTGTCAAGGTGGTGGTAGTTAGTCCCGCCGTTTACCCGCGCTCGGCATCTCGATCCTTCTCTGAACGGATCCGAACGCGATCTTAGTTAGGGACATTTTGAAATGTAGACCATGAGTCTATGGCTCTGGTGCTTGTTAAAGGTCTGAGCTGGTCTTTCCTGCGTAAGTATATGGACATTTTGAAATGTAGACTATCTGTCTATGGCTCTGGTGCTTGTTAAAGCTCCGAGCTGGTCTTTCCTGCGTAAGTATCGGGAACGGTTCACGTACGGGTCTCCGAGCGCCTGTTCGGTTCCGTCGTGGCAGTATTGCGTAAAATTTTAGATAAGGACAGTGGGAATCTCGTTAATCCATGCACGCGCCTTCCTGATATGTTCGGGCATAGGCTGCGGTTGTCAAGGTGGTGGTAGTTAGTCCCGCCGTTTACCCGCGCTCGGCATCTCGATCCTTCTCTGAACGGATCCGAACGCGATCTTAGTTAGGGACATTTTGAATTGTAGACCATGAGTCTATGGCTCTGGTGCTTGTTAAAGGTCTGAGCTGGTCTTTCCTACGTAAGTATATGGACATTTTGAAATGTAGACTATCTGTCTATGGCTCTGGTGCTTGTTAAAGCTCCGAGCTGGTCTTTCCTGCGTAAGTATCGGGGACGGTTCACGTACGGGTCTCCGAGCGCCTGTTCGGTTCCGTCGCGGCCGTATTGCGTAAAATTTTAGATAAGGACAGTGGGAATCTCGTTAATCCATGCACGCGCCTTCCTGATATGTTCGGGCATAGGCTGCGGTTGTCAAGGTGGTGGTAGTTAGTCCCGCCGTTTACCCGCGCTCGGCATCTCGATCCTTCTCTGAACGGATCCGAACGCGATCTTAGTTAGGGACATTTTGAAATGTAGACCATGAGTCTATGGCTCTGGTGCTTGTTAAAGGTCTGAGCTGGTCTTTCCTGCGTAAGTATATGGACATTTTGAAATGTAGACTATCTGTCTATGGCTCTGGTGCTTGTTAAAGCTCCGAGCTGGTCTTTCCTGCGTAAGTATCGGGAACGGTTCACGTACGGGTCTCCGAGCGCCTGTTCGGTTCCGTCGCGGCAGTATTGCGTAAAATTTTAGATAAGGACAGTGGGAATCTCGTTAATCCATGCACGCGCCTTCCTGATATGTTCGGGCATAGGCTGCGGTTGTCAAGGTGGTGGTAGTTAGTCCCGCCGTTTACCCGCGCTCGGCATCTCGATCCTTCTCTGAACGGATCCGAACGCGATCTTAGTTAGGGACATTTTGAATTGTAGACCATGAGTCTATGGCTCTGGTGCTTGTTAAAGGTCTGAGCTGGTCTTTCCTACGTAAGTATATGGACATTTTGAAATGTAGACTATCTGTCTATGGCTCTGGTGCTTGTTAAAGCTCCGAGCTGGTCTTTCCTGCGTAAGTATCGGGGACGGTTCACGTACGGGTCTCCGAGCGCCTGTTCGGTTCCGTCGCGGCCGTATTGCGTAAAATTTTAGATAAGGACAGTGGGAATCTCGTTAATCCATGCACGCGCCTTCCTGATATGTTCGGGCATAGGCTGCGGTTGTCAAGGTGGTGGTAGTTAGTCCCGCCGTTTACCCGCGCTCGGCATCTCGATCCTTCTCTGAACGGATCCGAACGCGATCTTAGTTAGGGACATTTTGAAATGTAGACCATGAGTCTATGGCTCTGGTGCTTGTTAAAGGTCTGAGCTGGTCTTTCCTGCGTAAGTATATGGACATTTTGAAATGTAGACTATCTGTCTATGGCTCTGGTGCTTGTTAAAGCTCCGAGCTGGTCTTTCCTGCGTAAGTATCGGGGACGGTTCACGTACGGGTCTCCGAGCGCCTGTTCGGTTCCGTCGCGGCCGTATTACGTAAAATTTTAGATAAGGACAGTGGGAATCTCGTTAATCCATGCACGCGCCTTCCTGATATGTTCGGGCATAGGCTGCGGTTGTCAAGGTGGTGGTAGTTAGTCCCGCCGTTTACCCGCGCTCGGCATCTCGATCCTTCTCTGAACGGATCCGAACGCGATCTTAGTTAGGGACATTTTGAAATGTAGACCATGAGTCTATGGCTCTGGTGCTTGTTAAAGGTCTGAGCTGGTCTTTCCTGCGTAAGTATATGGACATTTTGAAATGTAGACTATCTGTCTATGGCTCTGGTGCTTGTTAAAGCTCCGAGCTGGTCTTTCCTGCGTAAGTATCGGGGACGGTTCACGTACGGGTCTCCGAGCGCCTGTTCGGTTCCGTCGCGGCCGTATTGCGTAAAATTTTAGATAAGGACAGTGGGAATCTCGTTAATCCATGCACGCGCCTTCCTGATATGTTCGGGCATAGGCTGCGGTTGTCAAGGTGGTGGTAGTTAGTCCCGCCGTTTACCCGCGCTCGGCATCTCGATCCTTCTCTGAACGGATCCGAACGCGATCTGCTGAGCTGGTCTTTCCTGCGTAAGTATATGGACATTTTGAAATGTAGACTATCTGTCTATGGCTCTGGTGCTTGTTAAAGCTCCGAGCTGGTCTTTCCTGCGTAAGTATCGGGGACGGTTCACGTACGGGTCTCCGAGCGCCTGTTCGGTTCCGTCGCGGCCGTATTGCGTAAAATTTTAGATAAGGACAGTGGGAATCTCGTTAATCCATGCACGCGCCTTCCTGATATGTTCGGGCATAGGCTGCGGTTGTCAAGGTGGTGGTAGTTAGTCCCGCCGTTTACCCGCGCTCGGCATCTCGATCCTTCTCTGAACGGATCCGAACGCGATCTTAGTTAGGGACATTTTGAATTGTAGACCATGAGTCTATGGCTCTGGTGCTTGTTAAAGGTCTGAGCTGGTCTTTCCTACGTAAGTATATGGACATTTTGAAATGTAGACTATCTGTCTATGGCTCTGGTGCTTGTTAAAGCTCCGAGCTGGTCTTTCCTGCGTAAGTATCGGGGACGGTTCACGTACGGGTCTCCGAGCGCCTGTTCGGTTCCGTCGCGGCCGTATTGCGTAAAATTTTAGATAAGGACAGTGGGAATCTCGTTAATCCATGCACGCGCCTTCCTGATATGTTCGGGCATAGGCTGCGGTTGTCAAGGTGGTGGTAGTTAGTCCCGCCGTTTACCCGCGCTCGGCATCTCGATCCTTCTCTGAACGGATCCGAACGCGATCTGCTGAGCTGGTCTTTCCTGCGTAAGTATATGGACATTTTGAAATGTAGACTATCTGTCTATGGCTCTGGTGCTTGTTAAAGCTCCGAGCTGGTCTTTCCTGCGTAAGTATCGGGGACGGTTCACGTACGGGTCTCCGAGCGCCTGTTCGGTTCCGTCGCGGCCGTATTGCGTAAAATTTTAGATAAGGACAGTGGGAATCTCGTTAATCCATGCACGCGCCTTCCTGATATGTTCGGGCATAGGCTGCGGTTGTCAAGGTGGTGGTAGTTAGTCCCGCCGTTTACCCGCGCTCGGCATCTCGATCCTTCTCTGAACGGATCCGAACGCGATCTTAGTTAGGGACATTTTGAAATGTAGACCATGAGTCTATGGCTCTGGTGCTTGTTAAAGGTCTGAGCTGGTCTTTCCTGCGTAAGTATATGGACATTTTGAAATGTAGACTATCTGTCTATGGCTCTGGTGCTTGTTAAAGCTCCGAGCTGGTCTTTCCTGCGTAAGTATCGGGGACGGTTCACGTACGGGTCTCCGAGCGCCTGTTCGGTTCCGTCGCGGCCGTATTGCGTAAAATTTTAGATAAGGACAGTGGGAATCTCGTTAATCCATGCACGCGCCTTCCTGATATGTTCGGGCATAGGCTGCGGTTGTCAAGTTGGTGGTAGTTAGTCCCGCCGTTTACCCGCGCTCGGCATCTCGATCCTTCTCTGAACGGATCCGAACGCGATCTGCTGAGCTGGTCTTTCCTGCGTAAGTATATGGACATTTTGAAATGTAGACTATCTGTCTATGGCTCTGGTGCTTGTTAAAGCTCCGAGCTGGTCTTTCCTGCGTAAGTATCGGGGACGGTTCACGTACGGGTCTCCGAGCGCCTGTTCGGTTCCGTCGCGGCCGTATTACGTAAAATTTTAGATAAGGACAGTGGGAATCTCGTTAATCCATGCACGCGCCTTCCTGATATGTTCGGGCATAGGCTGCGGTTGTCAAGGTGGTGGTAGTTAGTCCCGCCGTTTACCCGCGCTCGGCATCTCGATCCTTCTCTGAACGGATCCGAACGCGATCTTAGTTAGGGACATTTTGAATTGTAGACCATGAGTCTATGGCTCTGGTGCTTGTTAAAGGTCTGAGCTGGTCTTTCCTACGTAAGTATATGGACATTTTGAAATGTAGACTATCTGTCTATGGCTCTGGTGCTTGTTAAAGCTCCGAGCTGGTCTTTCCTGCGTAAGTATCGGGGACGGTTCACGTACGGGTCTCCGAGCGCCTGTTCGGTTCCGTCGCGGCCGTATTGCGTAAAATTTTAGATAAGGACAGTGGGAATCTCGTTAATCCATGCACGCGCCTTCCTGATATGTTCGGGCATAGGCTGCGGTTGTCAAGGTGGTGGTAGTTAGTCCCGCCGTTTACCCGCGCTCGGCATCTCGATCCTTCTCTGAACGGATCCGAACGCGATCTTAGTTAGGGACATTTTGAATTGTAGACCATGAGTCTATGGCTCTGGTGCTTGTTAAAGGTCTGAGCTGGTCTTTCCTACGTAAGTATATGGACATTTTGAAATGTAGACTATCTGTCTATGGCTCTGGTGCTTGTTAAAGCTCCGAGCTGGTCTTTCCTGCGTAAGTATCGGGGACGGTTCACGTACGGGTCTCCGAGCGCCTGTTCGGTTCCGTCGCGGCCGTATTGCGTAAAATTTTAGATAAGGACAGTGGGAATCTCGTTAATCCATGCACGCGCCTTCCTGATATGTTCGGGCATAGGCTGCGGTTGTCAAGGTGGTGGTAGTTAGTCCCGCCGTTTACCCGCGCTCGGCATCTCGATCCTTCTCTGAACGGATCCGAACGCGATCTTAGTTAGGGACATTTTGAAATGTAGACCATGAGTCTATGGCTCTGGTGCTTGTTAAAGGTCTGAGCTGGTCTTTCCTGCGTAAGTATATGGACATTTTGAAATGTAGACTATCTGTCTATGGCTCTGGTGCTTGTTAAAGCTCCGAGCTGGTCTTTCCTGCGTAAGTATCGGGAACGGTTCACGTACGGGTCTCCGAGCGCCTGTTCGGTTCCGTCGCGGCAGTATTGCGTAAAATTTTAGATAAGGACAGTGGGAATCTCGTTAATCCATGCACGCGCCTTCCTGATATGTTCGGGCATAGGCTGCGGTTGTCAAGGTGGTGGTAGTTAGTCCCGCCGTTTACCCGCGCTCGGCATCTCGATCCTTCTCTGAACGGATCCGAACGCGATCTTAGTTAGGGACATTTTGAATTGTAGACCATGAGTCTATGGCTCTGGTGCTTGTTAAAGGTCTGAGCTGGTCTTTCCTACGTAAGTATATGGACATTTTGAAATGTAGACTATCTGTCTATGGCTCTGGTGCTTGTTAAAGCTCCGAGCTGGTCTTTCCTGCGTAAGTATCGGGGACGGTTCACGTACGGGTCTCCGAGCGCCTGTTCGGTTCCGTCGCGGCCGTATTGCGTAAAATTTTAGATAAGGACAGTGGGAATCTCGTTAATCCATGCACGCGCCTTCCTGATATGTTCGGGCATAGGCTGCGGTTGTCAAGGTGGTGGTAGTTAGTCCCGCCGTTTACCCGCGCTCGGCATCTCGATCCTTCTCTGAACGGATCCGAACGCGATCTTAGTTAGGGACATTTTGAAATGTAGACCATGAGTCTATGGCTCAGGTGCTTGTTAAAGGTCTGAGCTGGTCTTTCCTGCGTAAGTATATGGACATTTTGAAATGTAGACTATCTGTCTATGGCTCTGGTGCTTGTTAAAGCTCCGAGCTGGTCTTTCCTGCGTAAGTATCGGGGACGGTTCACGTACGGGTCTCCGAGCGCCTGTTCGGTTCCGTCGCGGCCGTATTACGTAAAATTTTAGATAAGGACAGTGGGAATCTCGTTAATCCATGCACGCGCCTTCCTGATATGTTCGGGCATAGGCTGCGGTTGTCAAGGTGGTGGTAGTTAGTCCCGCCGTTTACCCGCGCTCGGCATCTCGATCCTTCTCTGAACGGATCCGAACGCGATCTTAGTTAGGGACATTTTGAAATGTAGACCATGAGTCTATGGCTCTGGTGCTTGTTAAAGGTCTGAGCTGGTCTTTCCTGCGTAAGTATATGGACATTTTGAAATGTAGACTATCTGTCTATGGCTCTGGTGCTTGTTAAAGCTCCGAGCTGGTCTTTCCTGCGTAAGTATCGGGGACGGTTCACGTACGGGTCTCCGAGCGCCTGTTCGGTTCCGTCGCGGCCGTATTGCGTAAAATTTTAGATAAGGACAGTGGGAATCTCGTTAATCCATGCACGCGCCTTCCTGATATGTTCGGGCATAGGCTGCGGTTGTCAAGGTGGTGGTAGTTAGTCCCGCCGTTTACCCGCGCTCGGCATCTCGATCCTTCTCTGAACGGATCCGAACGCGATCTGCTGAGCTGGTCTTTCCTGCGTAAGTATATGGACATTTTGAAATGTAGACTATCTGTCTATGGCTCTGGTGCTTGTTAAAGCTCCGAGCTGGTCTTTCCTGCGTAAGTATCGGGGACGGTTCACGTACGGGTCTCCGAGCGCCTGTTCGGTTCCGTCGCGGCCGTATTGCGTAAAATTTTAGATAAGGACAGTGGGAATCTCGTTAATCCATGCACGCGCCTTCCTGATATGTTCGGGCATAGGCTGCGGTTGTCAAGGTGGTGGTAGTTAGTCCCGCCGTTTACCCGCGCTCGGCATCTCGATCCTTCTCTGAACGGATCCGAACGCGATCTGCTGAGCTGGTCTTTCCTGCGTAAGTATATGGACATTTTGAAATGTAGACTATCTGTCTATGGCTCTGGTGCTTGTTAAAGCTCCGAGCTGGTCTTTCCTGCGTAAGTATCGGGGACGGTTCACGTACGGGTCTCCGAGCGCCTGTTCGGTTCCGTCGCGGCCGTATTGCGTAAAATTTTAGATAAGGACAGTGGGAATCTCGTTAATCCATGCACGCGCCTTCCTGATATGTTCGGGCATAGGCTGCGGTTGTCAAGGTGGTGGTAGTTAGTCCCGCCGTTTACCCGCGCTCGGCATCTCGATCCTTCTCTGAACGGATCCGAACGCGATCTTAGTTAGGGACATTTTGAAATGTAGACCATGAGTCTATGGCTCTGGTGCTTGTTAAAGGTCTGAGCTGGTCTTTCCTGCGTAAGTATATGGACATTTTGAAATGTAGACTATCTGTCTATGGCTCTGGTGCTTGTTAAAGCTCCGAGCTGGTCTTTCCTGCGTAAGTATCGGGGACGGTTCACGTACGGGTCTCCGAGCGCCTGTTCGGTTCCGTCGCGGCCGTATTGCGTAAAATTTTAGATAAGGACAGTGGGAATCTCGTTAATCCATGCACGCGCCTTCCTGATATGTTCGGGCATAGGCTGCGGTTGTCAAGTTGGTGGTAGTTAGTCCCGCCGTTTACCCGCGCTCGGCATCTCGATCCTTCTCTGAACGGATCCGAACGCGATCTGCTGAGCTGGTCTTTCCTGCGTAAGTATATGGACATTTTGAAATGTAGACTATCTGTCTATGGCTCTGGTGCTTGTTAAAGCTCCGAGCTGGTCTTTCCTGCGTAAGTATCGGGAACGGTTCACGTACGGGTCTCCGAGCGCCTGTTCGGTTCCGTCGCGGCAGTATTGCGTAAAATTTTAGATAAGGACAGTGGGAATCTCGTTAATCCATGCACGCGCCTTCCTGATATGTTCGGGCATAGGCTGCGGTTGTCAAGGCGGTGGTAGTTAGTCCCGCCGTTTACCCGCGCTCGGCATCTCGATCCTTCTCTGAACGGATCCGAACGCGATCTGCTGAGCTGGTCTTTCCTGCGTAAGTATATGGACATTTTGAAATGTAGACTATCTGTCTATGGCTCTGGTGCTTGTTAAAGCTCCGAGCTGGTCTTTCCTGCGTAAGTATCGGGGACGGTTCACGTACGGGTCTCCGAGCGCCTGTTCGGTTCCGTCGCGGCAGTATTGCGTAAAATTTTAGATAAGGACAGTGGGAATCTCGTTAATCCATGCACGCGCCTTCCTGATTTGTTCGGGCATAGGCTGCGGTTGTCAAGGCGGTGGTAGTTAGTCCCGCCGTTTACCCGCGAACGATATCTCGATAAGTTAAAATTCAAAATGGTCCAAAGGTTAGGCTACTTTCGTAACTAATCGTATTACAATGCATGACCTTTTTTGATTAATGTGGTTTCTATTTAAAGCAGGTTTTACAGTTTTACCTAATTGTCAGTTTTCTGAATGTCTAAACTATTTTCGTCCAATTTTTTTGATTAATTCATTCCAATCGAAGGTTGTACGTATTATCGGTTGCGACGATACAGAATTCCATGTATCTGTGATTGATGAGCATGTCTTCATGTTCGTTGATCCTTCATTTCATTAGAACCAAATATAGTTGCCATGTGATATCGATTTGGCTCTGAATTCTCGTCATGTCGAATTGGTATTATATGGTCCCTCATAAGTAGGTGCACTTGAAGGTTCGTCAAATTATGCGGGCGTCCTCCCGCTATATTCAGGTATACATCGGAGGTTTTAATGCAGTTGTAACTGGCCTCACCGTTTAACCGCATATGATATACTGAAACGCGGATTTTATTCGCCATCGGACCGAACGGGCTCTAGAAGTACAATGCGGGTAATGATCGAATTCAGATGAATGGAATTAGTCTCCAATTCAATTTCCGCACGGGGCGATGTTTTTTAATTGTTTTTTGATAGTTCATCGCATTAGGTCTGAAAACTGTATATTTAATAGTCTCATAAGGTATAACTTATAAACGTATCTTGTGGTTCGTCTTCGAACTGAACGTACATTTAAGACAATGTTCCGAATTAAAATAGTGAATTTAATTCTGGAAATCGTAAGAAAATGTTTCCAAACATGATAATAGAATACAAAAAGAGTATAGGCTAGGTGCTTATCGGTTAAGATGAATGATATCCTTAAGTTTACACAACGTTCTGTAAAACGAATTTAGCAAAATAAAAGAGATTTACATCCCTTGTATTTGTCTTTATATACATACGCATATTATATGCAATATACTTATGTACGGAAAATGTTCCCAAGAACGAATTTAGACAAATAAAAAGGCGAATAGAAAAGATTGACATCCTCTCTATTCGCCTTTGTTATTTATACAGGCATACATAAATGCATCGTCGATGTATATCAATGCGATATATTTATGTACGGAAAATGTTCCCAAGAACGAATTTAGACAAATAAAAAGGCGAATAGAAAATATTGACATCCTCTCTATTCGCCTTTGTTATTTATACAGGCATACATAAATGCATCGTCGATGTATATCAATGCGATATATTTTTGTACGGAAAATGTTCCCAAGAACGAATTTAGACAAATAAAAAGGCGAATAGAAAAGATTGACATCCTCTCTATTCGCCTTTGTTATTTATACAAGCATACATAAATGTATCATCGATGTATATCAATGCGATATATTTATGTACGGAAAATGTTCCCAAGAACGAATTTAGACAAATAAAAAGGCGAATAGAAAGGATTGACATCCTCTCTATTCGCCTTTGTTATTTATACAAGCATACATAAATGTATCATCGATGTATATCAATGCGATATATTTATGTACGGAAAATGTTCCCAAGAACGAATTTAGACAAATAAAAAGGCGAATAGAAAGGATTGACATCCTCTCTATTCGCCTTTGTTATTTATACATGCATACATAAATGCGTCGTCGATGTATATCAATGCGATATATTTATGTACGGAAAATGTTCCCAAGAACGAATTTAGACAAATAAAAAGGCGAATAGAAAAGATTGACATCCTCTCTATTCGCCTTTGTTATTTATACAGGCATACATAAATGCATCGTCGATGTATATCAATGCGATATATTTATGTACGGAAAATGTTCCCAAGAACGAATTTAGACAAATAAAAAGGCGAATAGAAAAGATTGACATCCTCTCTATTCGCCTTTGTTATTTATATATGCATACATAAATGCGTCGTCGATGTATATCAATGCGATATATTTATGTACGGAAAATGTTCCCAAGAACGAATTTAGACAAATAAAAAGGCGAATAGAAAAGATTGACATCCTCTCTATTCGCCTTTGTTATTTATACAAGCATACATAAATGTATCATCGATGTATATCAATGCGATATATTTATGTACGGAAAATGTTCCCAAGAACGAATTTAGACAAATAAAAAGGCGAATAGAAAGGATTGACATCCTCTCTATTCGCCTTTGTTATTTATACAAGCATACATAAATGTATCATCGATGTATATCAATGCGATATATTTATGTACGGAAAATGTTCCCAAGAACGAATTTAGACAAATAAAAAGGCGAATAGAAAGGATTGACATCCTCTCTATTCGCCTTTGTTATTTATACATGCATACATAAATGCGTCGTCGATGTATATCAATGCGATATATTTATGTACGGAAAATGTTCCCAAGAACGAATTTAGACAAATAAAAAGGCGAATAGAAAGGATTGACTCTCCTCTCTATTCGCCTTTGTTATTTATACAAGCATACATAAATGTATCATCGATGTATATCAATGCGATATATTTATGTACGGAAAATGTTCCCCAAGAACGAATTTAGACAAATAAAAAGGCGAATAGAAAGGATTGACATCCTCTCTATTCGCCTTTGTTATTTATACATGCATACATAAATGCGTCGTCGATGTATATC
>NW_027473139.1:32500-53135 GCF_030347505.1 Rhynchophorus ferrugineus
GCGGGTAGTCTCACCTGCTCTGAGGTCGCTAGTTTAATATGCGTGGCGCTCGTAATCATCATAATAATGAAGATTAGGAGCCAATACGAAATATAAAAGTTTAGAATGGAAAAGACGCGCCGTCGAAAAACGGTGTTTTCTCCCTCGTATTCGAGAGACAACGCACCTACGATCCGACGTCGATTAAAAACTAATTTTATCGGATACGACGATCGTATTAATGGTGCGCGCACGTTTATCACAAAAACGTGCGAACGACCGTTTTAAACACGTCTCATCCCTTTCATATTCGTACGACCCGTACGAGAGAGTTAGGTCACACGTACGGGTCCGCTGTCACGTTTTAGAACGTCGCGATCGAATCGCGCTTATACGCTCAGCACGCTCAGACATTTCTCGTCGATCGCGAAGATCAAAGAAAATCCGAGCAGTCTTGAAATGAGATACGACCCTCAGCCAGGAGTGGTCCGGGTATGAGATCCCAGGACCGCAATGTGCGTTCGAAATGTCGATGTTCATGTGTCCTGCAGTTCACAAGTTGACGCGCAATTAGCTGCGTTCTTCATCGACCCACGAGCCAAGTGATCCACCGTTTAGGGTAATCTTTTTTTAAGTTAGGTTTTAAACGCATATCGAAACGTTTCTATTATAAGACGACGACGACGACGACGACGCGCGCTCACGTCATAGACAGCGCTTGCGCCCCTTTCGCAGCCGCCGTCGACTTTAAAACGCTCTTACGGTTTATTTTCGTCTTCTCCACTACACACAACGAGAGGAGCGGAGACAGACTACTCGAAATGGTGACGTTCGTTGTAAATTTTCGTCGTCTCACCTCGTACGACAACAAAAGAGCATACGCTGATCATAGTTTGGCAATATTTTCGTAAACTAAATCTCACCCTTTTGGAATGAAACAAACGAAGGGTGATAAGATTTTCGTAAACTAATCACATTACCGATCATCGTATATGTTCGTCGATATGAGGATCGAAACGTCGATTAGAAATATAATTGGCAAAATCGTTTTATTTTGCGCTCGATTTGTCCATTTATAACGAAATCCGTCGTAGGCCGACGATTATTACTCGTCGTCCTATATAACAACATCTTCATCGTATATATCTCCGCTTTCGGGCGTACATCTTTTAAAACCATATATTATAGGTACCCGAAAACAGCTACGTTGACGACGTCGAAATTCGATCGGAACTTCCGAACTTCGTAGATGGCTCTTTAACGTTCGACAATGATTTTTACAGACTTGTACGTTTACCTATTATATATATATAGGCATAACAACACACTGTAATGATCCTTCCGCAGGTTCACCTACGGAAACCTTGTTACGACTTTTACTTCCTCTAAATGATCAAGTTTGGTCATCTTTTCCTACACATCGACGACGCCGAAACGCCATCGCGTGTCGATCCGAAGACCTCACTAAATCATTCAATCGGTAGTAGCGACGGGCGGTGTGTACAAAGGGCAGGGGACGTAATCAACGCGAGCTTATGACTCGCGCTTACTGGGAATTCCTCGTTCATGGGGAACAATTGCAAGCCCCAATCCCTAGCACGAAGGAGGTTCAGCGGGTTACCCGGGCCGCTCGGCCAGGGAAGACACGCTGATTCCTTCAGTGTAGCGCGCGTGCGGCCCAGAACATCTAAGGGCATCACAGACCTGTTATTGCTCAATCTCGTGCGGCTAGAAGCCGCCTGTCCCTCTAAGAAGAATAGTTTGTACGCCGACAGTAAAAACCGCGCACGAACCGCGAAACCCGAAAGCAACGCGGCCGGCGGGCCTTTAGGATGTCAAAAAGCGCCTAGTTAGCAGGCTAGAGTCTCGTTCGTTATCGGAATTAACCAGACAAATCACTCCACCAACTAAGAACGGCCATGCACCACCACCCACCGAATCAAGAAAGAGCTCTCAATCTGTCAATCCTTCTAGTGTCAGGACCAGGTGAGGTTTCCCGTGTTGAGTCAAATTAAGCCGCAGGCTCCACTCCTGGTGGTGCCCTTCCGTCAATTCCTTTAAGTTTCAGCTTTGCAACCATACTTCCCCCGGAACCCAAAAGCTTTGGTTTCCCGGAAGCTGCCCGTCGAGTCATATTAGGGAACGTCGACGGATCGCTAGCTGGCATCGTTTAAGGTTAGAACTAGGGCGGTATCTGATCGCCTTCGAACCTCTAACTTTCGTTCTTGATCAATGAAAGCGTTTTTGGCAAATGCTTTCGCTTCTGTTCGTCTTGCGACGATCCAAGAATTTCACCTCTAACGTCGCAATACGAATGCCCCCATCCGTTCCTATTAATCATTACCTCGGGGTTCCGAAAACCAACAAAATAGAACCGAGGTCCTATTCCATTATTCCATGCATACAGTATTCAGGCGAAATTTTAGCCTGCTTTGAGCACTCTAATTTGTTCAAAGTAAACGTGCCGGCCCACCTCGACACTCAGTAAAGAGCACCGCGGCAGGATTGAGTTGGGCCGTCGTAACCACGACGCGCACAACACGCACGCCGAAACGCACGCGCGACGGCGACGCGACACGACTAAGCCCACCGGCAGGACGTCTCGCGAAAAACACGCCAGTTAACACCGCGAACGATGAACCGGCGGCGCGAGACACAAATTCGACTACGAGCTTTTTAACCGCAACAACTTTAATATACGCTATTGGAGCTGGAATTACCGCGGCTGCTGGCACCAGACTGGCCCTCCAATTGATCCTCGTTAAAGGGTTTAGAGTGTACTCATTCCGATTACGGGGCCTCGGATGAGTCCCGTATCGTTATTTTTCGTCACTACCTCCCCGTGCCGGGAGTGGGTAATTTGCGCGCCTGCTGCCTTCCTTGGATGTGGTAGCCGTTTCTCAGGCTCCCTCTCCGGAATCGAACCCTGATTCCCCGTTACCCGTTACGACCATGGTAGGCGCAGAACCTACCATCGACAGTTGATAAGGCAGACATTTGAAAGATGTGTCGCCGGTGCGAGACCGTGCGATCAGCTTAAAGTTATTCAGAGTCACCAAGTTGTACGATGACGAGCGCGAACCCGAAACCGATTGGTTTTGATCTAATAAAAGCACTCCTTCCATCTCTGGTCGGAGCTCTGTTTGCATGTATTAGCTCTAGAATTACCACAGTTATCCAAGTAATTGTGGGTACGATCTAAGGAACCATAACTGATTTAATGAGCCTTTCGCGGTTTCACCTTAATTCGGTATGTACTGAGACATGCATGGCTTAATCTTTGAGACAAGCATATGACTACTGGCAGGATCAACCAGGGAACTGTTCTTATTATTTTATCGACACGAAGCAGATAAAACAAATACAGACACAGTTTATTTTATAAGTTTGACTTATAAAGAAACGTGTGCGTAAGACGACGATATATAATATATATCGACGACTAATAAAAAGGAGGTGCATGATAGCGCGCCTAGACGACGGAAAAACCGGTCCGAGGCGCCACGCTCTTACATTTTAATATTAGTTGTCTAATAAAACAAAACGATATCATCATCTTAGACACATCTTTTGTTTTTTTTATACACAACCGATCGACTAGGCACCCAATTATCTCGATTATCGACGACGATCGTCGACTACGTCGAAAATTGGATGCCGCAAAATATCGTTCGGCGTTTATAAGACCTCGAAAAACATTCTCTCCGAACCCTTCGCTAGATAGAAATATATAAAGCGACAAGGAAACCTCGTACGAGAAACGTTTCGTGATTTTTTATTTTATTCTCGCTCGGAGAGCAGAGAGCTATCGCAAAATGTGTTGCTGTTTTATGAACGTTCCGATGAAAAACCGATACGTCCATAAAAATAATAATTCCAATCGCATATGAATCGTGGATCATCTTCTTCTAACGAAGCCGAATGTTCCCGCCGAATTCGCGATCTCGCAGTGATACCGTCGTCGTCGTCGTACGCTTCCCGATATATCGAAAAAAACCGACCAGGAAGAACAACGAAACGACGATACAAAATCGCGAGAGCGTTACGAATATATAATAACACGACGAAATACGCTTTTTATTTAGATAAATAAAAAAATACGGTTCGGATCTTATATATTAACATATAATATGTAATACCACCTTCGCTGATCAAAAGCCACTCGGTAAAAGTGTCACAGCGCCGGTCGACCCGACCCGTCGTATCCGTCTCTCGTATCGCCCCACGTAGAAGCGCACACGATTTAAGCGCGGGTCTCTCGCCAGCTATCGGAAATGTATGGGTGTTTTAGAACAGATCGTTTATACGGACGTTGCGCAAATTTTTCGTTTTTACGTCTGCCCGTTCTCGTTATTATCGGAATGTTCCGATGAATAAACTTTAGCTTTAGACAACGTGAACTTCTAAAGCAATAATTTTAACCTCTCGTGTTAATACGTCCTCAGGCCGTTTCTAGACTGCCGATCACGTTCTTTAAAAGTCGGAAAATTCCGATCCATAAAATTATGCTAGTAGAATGTAAAGATCCTTCATAGGATGGATACTGTCACATATCGATACGGCGATCGGAGTAAAACTGTTCTCACGTATTTCAGGACATTTTAGGTTGTTACGTCGGCCCGTTCGTTATTATCGGTATATACCTATGAATAAATGTTTTGCTTGTAGAACGTAAGATTCCAAAAGAATGATTCGCCGAAACGATGGTGCACCCTTACGATCGGATATTTGCCGCTTATTGGCCATTTTCTATAATTCATCCGTTAGATATCGTTTATCGACTACGGATAAGGTTTTCCGATATCAGAATGTTCCTAAGGATGATTCGAAAGTGATTTGAACGAAGAATTTGATAGAATGAATCCTTTATTTATCCATTGAGTACAGGGTACGGTAGTGTCTGCGGGGTCAGCTAATATATTATATTTCTCTCTCGACGTAATGGTAACTCGAAGTCCGAACCGCGCTCATGAAGCTCGGTTTCAATCCAATCCATGTTGGTCGGTTCCTCGAGAGGAACGCCGTATCTTCGCGGTCGACCGCCTAATGAATCAGGTGGTAAAAGTCCAAGCCCAGCGCGGCAACGGCAGGCGCGTTCAACGTTTTAACTGCCAATTCTACGGTCATTCATCGGCCAACTGTAAAGCCACTCCGGCCTACGTCAAGTCCCAAAGACAGAAATTCCCCGCCGAAATGCACCAACTGTTGAGAACCATACACCGCAAATTACTCGGGATGCAAGTGCCGACCTACTCCAAAAACAACCAAACCCAAAAGACCAATTCCTCCCCCCACTCATGTACGGGGAACTCAAGATAACAGTCGTCTGGCTGGTCTGGATTCCACTAGAACACGAACCCGATCTCCATTGGCGAAATACTCTTCGGAACATATTCAGATGACCAAGGAGATTTTCAGGCCATTTTCAACGCCATCAACCACACAGCTATTGGAAGAATTACTATCGGCCGGGATAATAGATGAGTTGGAACTTGGGCTTATTGCTCCAAGCGAACCAACTCACTACTCCTCCAATCGACCGACAATAATTGACTTTTTTATCTATCAAAATTCGAATCAAGCCTCTGACCTGCAAGTACTCCAAGATATCGATTCTGACCACAGGCCTATCCTCCTCACCCACCATCAGCGATTTTCCACTGAGTTCCACTGTCCCCAAGCAAGGTCAACCTAGTAAACGAAAAAAAAAGTATCTTCTCTTTGACGATCCTCATTATATTAGGACGATAGTTCCATTCTAAATTCTTGATTAATTACAGTTCCTATTTGTTCATTTCGAGACGTTCCCGTGATTAATACTTATCGTGTAGAAATTAGCCACAATCCACAATTAGCCACAGTTAGGAAAAATAAATTAATTATCATATAGTCATAAACGTAATAAAAATGAATACACATATTTTCGAAGTCACTCCAGAAATACTTTACCTTATTTTTAAATAACAATCTCGGGCCGTACCATTTTTACAAAACTTATTCTATATACTTACTATATAACAGATTATAATGATATAATATAATTCAATACAATAACTACAATATATATATATATATCTGAAAATTCTGTTTTTATAAAATGTCAGCTACTGTTTAACATTTCATTTTTTAAAATGTATATCCAATTGTGGTTCTGAAAAGAACCGATTTTGCAGGTAAGTAGTATATTGAAACACACATAGGTATGTGAATTAATTTACTTAGAACTGGTATATTTGGTGACTGCTTTGGTACCTTCGCTAACGGCGTGCTTAGCCAACTCACCGGGTAACAATAACCTAACGGCGGTTTGGATTTCTCTGCTCGTGATCGTTGATCTCTTATTGTAATGGGCGAGACGCGACGCTTCGGCGGCTATCCTTTCGAATATATCGTTCACGAAAGAATTCATGATCGACATGGCCTTGCTGGAGATACCCGTATCGGGATGAACCTGCTTTAAAACTTTGTATATGTAAATCGCATAGCTTTCCTTCCTCCTGCGCTTCTTTTTCTTGTCGCTCTTAGAGATATTTTTCTGGGCTTTTCCGGCTTTCTTGGCCGCCTTACCGCTTGTCTTCGGTGGCATTTCGAAATAAAAATCCCGACGTCTCACGTACCTCAAAGAGTACTTAACTAAAAAAATGCCTTTAATTCTAGAACTTATAACATTCGAAGGAACACTTCTAAGCCCCGCCCATAGCCCGAGTTAGAGTCTGATTGGTCGCGTATGATATAACGAGTTTGGCTCGCGGACAAAATTCCAGGCCGATCTGTAAGAAATTTCCAGTACCGTTTTTGATTTAAAGGTGAGCAGTATCTAACAACGATCGAGATTAACATGTCCGGACGTGGTAAAGGCGGAAAAGTGAAGGGAAAGGCGAAGTCTCGTTCCAATCGTGCGGGATTACAATTTCCTGTCGGTCGTATTCACCGACTTCTAAGGAAAGGAAATTATGCCGAACGCGTAGGGGCCGGTGCTCCCGTTTACTTAGCTGCCGTAATGGAATATCTGGCGGCCGAAGTTCTCGAGTTGGCGGGTAACGCCGCTAGAGACAACAAGAAAACAAGGATTATCCCTAGGCATTTACAATTGGCCATCAGAAACGACGAGGAATTGAATAAACTGTTATCTGGCGTTACTATTGCCCAGGGCGGCGTCTTGCCTAACATTCAAGCAGTATTATTGCCTAAAAAGACAGACAGCAAAACCAAATAGATAACGCAAACCGTTTAAAGTTTTGCATACGCCCTTTAATATCGGTCCTTTTCAGGGCCAACAAAATCGTATAAAAAAGAAGTTAGAATACGCGTTCTTATTAAAGAATAAATATTAACTAGAAAATTTATAAATAATCTGATCTGTACTGAATATTCCTTTATTACTGTTTTAGAGTATCGATCGATCGGTTCCCTAATTAGTTACGGCTCTATCTAGAAAATAATCATTTAAGTAATAATAAGATAATAAATAAATTATATAAATATTCTTTCTTTTATAAAGTTATATTGTGGTTCTGAAAAGAACCGTTTTTTTTCTATTAAAAAAATACGGTCTTGGACGAACGTATTTTTTAGGGAAGTCGTAGCACGTCCAGGAGTGTCGGGATATTTGTAATTTTCAACTCCGTGTCTTCTTGATCTGACGATGAAATGTGTCGCCTGTTTAATATATCGTCATACGTAGTAGAAATAGTTTTATTTCTTTTTCTTTGGTGATACTGGTTTTTTAGTTTTCGCACCTTCACCAGCGGCAACACGAACAGTTGAGGTCGTCGTCTTAGCACTTTTCGGTTTAGGCGCCTTGGGCTTTTTCGTAGGTCCGGCTTTATTAGATTTTTTCGCTTTGGAAGGCGATTTCGGGGATCTTGCGGCCGTGTTGCTTTTTGCTGCTTTCGAAGATGAACTATTAGCGGCGGCATTGGAAGCGGACGTAGTCGTGGCGGCGGTAGATTTCTTTCCTGTTTTCTTTTCGACGGCTTTTTTGGCAGAAGCTTTTTTCTCGGCCAAAGTTGCAGATTCACCTTTCTTACTTTTAGCTGTGGTTTTCTTAGTTGAGGCGGAGGCGGCGGTCGTCTTTTTTTCCGTTTTCTCTGAGGTTTTTTTGGCAGACGCTTTTTTACCACCGGCTGTCGTAGCTGTCGCGGCACCTCCTACTGGTTTTCGTTTATTTTTCTGTCCGGTTTTGGCAGTGGCCGTTTTTCTTTTCTTCGTACCTGCGGCTGTCGTACCTCCTGCTTTACGTGCCGAAGCCGCTAATTTAAATGATCCGGAAGCTCCTTTGCCCTTCGTTTGTACCAAAACACCCGAAGCGATCCACGTCTTTATATATTTCTTTATAAAGGGCGATAATTTGTCAGCATCCACTTTGTAATTGGCCGCTATGTATTTTTTAATAGCTCTGAAGGAAGTTCCGCCTTTCTCTTTCAATCCTTTAATTGCACTCGTTACCATATCAGCGATCGGAGGATGACTAACTTTCGATTTAGAACTCTTCGCCTTGCTCGAAGTGGATTTTTCTTTCTTCCCTCCTGCAGACGAACCTGCGCTACCGGCTGTAGCTGATGCGGCTCCCGTAGCCGACACCGAAGATGAATTCGACCCGGCCGGTGTGCCTGTTGACGATGCGTTAACAACGGCGGCGGAATTTCCTCCACTCCCTTGATTCGACGAAGGAGAAACCGCTTGTCCGCTAATATCGACGTCCGACATTCTGATATAATTTCTTAATTTTCTTATAAGAACGTTCTAATCACGATTCGTTTGACAAAGTTACGTACGTGCGTATGCTTCTCGTTCGCGTATTTTAACTGTCTGGCGGTCGCTCTCATTTAATGCGTACCCTATATGATATGAGCCGAACGGAGGACTGAACGGTCGAGCGCGAACGACGTTCCATATTCCGGCTTCGTCGAAACGTTCATCGAGCTTGGAACCGTTTACTTATTTCTCATATTAAATACATAAATCCTTTAGAATATCATACGATTTATGTTCGAGGCGTTAAAAGATAAAACGTAGTAGAAGTAGCAAACTTTACCAATAAATTTTACGTTGACTATCGTCTTAGAAGGAAGCACAAAATCAAGCGTTGCTCTCGATTCCGTCGAAACTACCAATTTACATTCGAGTTATAGACTTTCGGTTATAACTATGAAAATATATCTTTTCAAATCTACGTCCCCCGATATATCGTCTTTTGATATAAATGCAATTCCGTACAGATCTAATGCTATTATTGGAGAAACGAGACATATTATTCCTAATTGATGCGGTACAGATTGTTCGTTGTCCAAAACGAATCTATATCGAAACGTACCGTTGTCGAATTAACTGTAAGAAAACAATGACATGAAAATTAACCGATCCTATACTAATATACTTCTTATTTAACGGTTTCTTAACACCATCCGAACTCTGGGTTACAATCGAACGTATCGGGTGAGCAACGATATCGAGACGTCTATAAGAATATCGTGTCAAACCCTTCTGTATCGATACAATGCTCATATATATTATAGTATATTTTGCTTCTTTAGTTGAAATCTGTTTTCATAAATAGTTATCTAAAGTCAATAAATACATGGAACGCGATCTCCATACATACGTGCGTAGAACTACCGTACCTTCTTTGAAATCTTAAGGATTCTCCAAGCTCATCGACGCGAAGTTTATCTCGGAGTATTTTCTCTCTAAAGGAAAACTATATTAAAGCTTCAACGAAGATTCGGTATTCGATTGTTCACCATCATTTACATTCTTGTCATTAACCTAACATTTATTATGAAATCTTATTTTAAACTTTATCTATCTTTTTATATTACGATCGTCTATTATAATGCAGTATATTTGTTACTTTACAAGTAAATCTTAGATGAAAGGAGCAGATATTTAATAAAATTTAACGTCATCTTAGTCCATTTTCGAATAATAAATTTCTTTTTTTATGCTAGTAAATTTGTGGCTCTGAAAAGAACCGTTGTTTTCTTTAGTTGAATAGATACGTTGTTCTGTTTTAATTGGTCAGCATATATAATACTTTATTTAACCGCCAAATCCGTATAGGGTTCGTCCTTGGCGTTTGAGGGCGTATACTACATCCATGGCAGTAACGGTTTTCCTTTTGGCGTGTTCGGTATAAGTGACGGCGTCTCTGATAACGTTTTCCAAAAATACTTTTAATACACCTCTGGTTTCTTCATAAATTAGACCGGATATACGTTTAACTCCACCCCGCCTAGCCAATCTTCTGATGGCGGGTTTCGTAATACCTTGGATATTATCACGAAGCACTTTACGATGCCGCTTAGCGCCTCCTTTTCCCAAACCTTTACCACCTTTACCTCTGCCCGTCATGATTTATTCAATTTAGTATTAAAAGAAAGCAAATTTATAATCGAATTGTGCAGCGTACACCTCGAATACTACGGGTAACTATTTCAATTTCAAATCCTACCATGGGTTTTGTTGAGTTCGAATCGGGTCCCGCCCACAGATGCTAGCCGGACCAATCAGAATATCTTCACACATTATTAAAAAGGGAGATTTCTTTGACACCTTCGATCAGTTTCCAAAAGTTCGTTGGTGCTTGCGCTTGTAATTCTTCCTACACGTTTGAAGTCAGACCCGTTTAGACGATGGCTCGTACCAAGCAAACTGCTCGAAAATCAACCGGAGGTAAGGCTCCCAGAAAACAATTGGCTACTAAAGCAGCCAGGAAAAGCGCTCCCGCTACCGGTGGTGTTAAAAAACCGCATCGTTACAGACCCGGTACGGTCGCTCTAAGAGAAATCCGACGCTATCAGAAGAGTACCGAATTATTGATTAGGAAATTGCCTTTCCAACGATTGGTTCGCGAAATCGCTCAGGATTTCAAGACCGATTTACGTTTCCAAAGTTCGGCAGTGATGGCTTTGCAAGAAGCTAGCGAGGCCTATTTGGTTGGTCTCTTTGAAGACACCAATTTGTGTGCGATCCATGCTAAACGAGTAACTATCATGCCTAAGGACATTCAATTAGCCAGACGCATTAGAGGCGAACGTGCATAAATGCTACGGCTGTCCTATATTAAGGTCGTTTTTTGTATTTATATGAAAAAAAAAGGTTCTTCTCAGAACCACCAACTTCTATTAGAAAAAAGAGACATTGATATTTTTTCCGTTTATATGACGCTTTAGTTATAATATTTGTGAATTGAATTTAGAATATTATGCTCACAAATATATTGTGAATATTGAGGAATCCTTAGTAATAAGGTGTGAACACCTGCTGGATTGACTTGAAGTTTATATCACGATAAGAAAGGGGTATCACATATACTGTTATTATGTTACCGTAAAGGAATGAATATATAAAATAAAATATTTTTTTCTGGATATTTTAACATTTTTATGAACGATTACTATATTTTAATTTATTTGACTTCGTATATATCCTATCTTCTTAACAATAGTTTATTTCTTTTTTTCTTCTTTAAACATTTTGGGGCTCTGAAAAGAGCCGTTTTCCACCCTTCATATTATTATGATCACCTTCAAAATAATATATTTCGTTTACTTAGAACTGGTATATTTAGTGACAGCTTTGGTACCTTCGCTAACGGCATGCTTAGCCAATTCACCGGGTAACAATAACCTAACGGCGGTTTGGATTTCTCTGCTCGTGATGGTCGATCTTTTATTGTAATGGGCGAGGCGCGACGCTTCGGCGGCTATCCTTTCGAATATATCGTTCACGAAAGAATTCATAATCGACATGGCCTTGCTGGAAATACCCGTATCGGGATGAACCTGCTTTAAAACTTTGTATATGTAAATCGCGTAGCTTTCCTTCCTCCTACGCTTTTTTTTCTTATCGCTCTTAGAAATGTTTTTCTGGGCTTTTCCAGCCTTTTTTGCCGCTTTACCGCTTGTCTTCGGTGGCATTTTAAACGAATGAGATTCGCGACCTACCCATACAGCAAAAGATAAAAGACTAAACCGAAATATACCTATAGTCGTTTAATTATTTGATAAATGACGCTACACTTCTAAGCTCCGCCCATTCTTGGCGTTATGTCGTAGAAAGCTCTGATTGGTCGAGTAGGAAACGTACTAGTGTTTTGAGAAGTTGCCGAATAAAAGCTATTCGCTGGACAGTTCACTGCCAGTTGTTCATTCGTTGTCGAAAGGACGTGAGCGTTGTCGCCATTAGTTTTTCGGTTATTTTTAGTTTAAAAAAGTTAGCAATACAATGTCTGGACGTGGTAAGGGTGGAAAAGTGAAGGGAAAGGCGAAATCTCGTTCCAACCGAGCGGGATTACAATTTCCTGTTGGCCGTATTCACCGGCTTTTAAGGAAAGGAAATTATGCCGAACGCGTAGGGGCCGGTGCTCCCGTCTACTTAGCTGCCGTAATGGAATATTTGGCGGCCGAAGTTCTCGAGTTGGCAGGTAACGCCGCTAGAGACAACAAGAAAACAAGGATTATCCCTAGGCATTTACAATTGGCCATCAGAAATGACGAAGAACTGAACAAACTCCTCTCCGGTGTTACTATAGCCCAGGGCGGCGTTCTACCAAACATCCAGGCCGTATTGTTACCGAAAAAAACAGATAGTAAAACCAAATAAGTTACATGAGCCTTAGGGTTTTTGTGTCGTACAAAAACCTTTTAACTATCGGTCCTTTTCAGGACCACCAAAATAATAAAACAAAAAAAGAACTTAAAATTAAAACTCATATTATGACTTGCACTTACTAATTATTTAAAATATTCTAATAAACAGTTTAAGTACTTTAAAGATTGTTTTTTGGGTGTGTAAGATAAATTAAGAGACATTCCAATACCAATAATTATCGTTTTATTAAACAACAATTAAGTCGAAATAATATGAAGGATTTATTTCTAGCGGTTCTCCTTTAGTAAAATCGAACCGTATTATAACATCGCGCCTTGTATATAATCTATGTAATTAACGATGAATTTAAGGGGCGGTCTATTTATTAAGTATAGAGTTTTGGAATCCAAACCCTCAAATAATTAGGGCCAGTTATACTTAAATTATTATTTTAAATAAAATTATGATGATTGTAATGATTGAAAGATTATCCTTAAATCCTAATAGAGCTTCCGTTTTTTAAATATCGATAAATTTGTGGTTCTGAAAAGAACCGTTGTTTAATTTTTCTAAAATTAATTTTGAGGGTCACATTTCACGTTAGTTCGCGAATAAAATGTGACTTAACCTCCAAACCCGTATAATGTACGTCCTTGACGTTTCAAGGCGTATACTACATCCATTGCGGTAACGGTTTTTCTTTTGGCGTGTTCGGTATATGTAACGGCATCTCTGATGACGTTTTCCAAAAACACTTTTAAAACACCTCTGGTCTCTTCGTAAATCAGACCAGATATACGTTTTACGCCGCCTCGTCTAGCCAATCTTCTAATGGCGGGCTTCGTAATACCTTGGATATTATCACGAAGCACTTTACGATGCCGCTTGGCTCCTCCTTTTCCCAAACCTTTACCACCTTTACCTCTGCCGGTCATCTTTTATCGAACCTAATACAAAAAAAATAAATGATCTCGAATAAGTAGCGCGCTCACAACACGAGTGCTACGGACAACTGTTGTCGATTACATTCAATCAGCCCGGTTTTGTAGACTTAGGATTGAGTTCCGCCCACTGGCACAAAACGGACCAATCAGATTAGATAACATGTTATAAAAAGGACTCTCTGATTTTATGACCGAATCAGTCCGAAAGGGGTCGCCGTCGTTTGCGTTTGTTAATTTTTCTCATTACCTCTATTTTAAAAATATGGCTCGTACCAAGCAAACTGCGCGAAAATCAACAGGAGGTAAAGCTCCTAGGAAACAATTGGCTACCAAAGCGGCCAGGAAAAGCGCTCCAGCTACCGGTGGCGTTAAGAAACCACATCGCTACCGACCTGGGACGGTCGCTTTGCGGGAGATTCGTCGTTATCAAAAGAGCACCGAATTATTGATTAGGAAATTACCTTTTCAACGATTGGTTCGCGAAATCGCTCAAGATTTCAAGACCGATTTACGTTTTCAAAGTTCGGCGGTAATGGCTTTACAAGAGGCCAGCGAAGCTTATTTAGTTGGCCTTTTTGAGGATACTAATTTATGTGCGATACATGCAAAGCGAGTAACCATCATGCCCAAGGATATTCAGCTAGCCAGACGTATCAGAGGCGAACGTGCCTAAACTTTATTTTCTATCATTTATAATACTCTACTTATATTCGTATTTTGCAACAAAAAAAAAACGGTTCTTTTCAGAACCACCTAAATTTAATCAAAGAAAAAGAAGATAATTCAATTAATATTCTTTTATCGATATTTATATAAACCACTAAAAGAGTTATGGATTTTTATCTCAGAGTTATATTCGACTACATGTTAGTAATTAATAACAGTCGGTGTACTTATACGCATTGTTTTTAAAAACTAAAGAAAAAATAATGTAATCACTAATAACCAAAGAATAATAATATACTGTTGATAACAAAATTTGTATTTCAATATTGGATACTACAGCTGTATAATATATAAAATTAATTTTTTTAAGATTATTTCTTTTTTTATTTATCTAAATTGTGGCTCTGAAAAGAACCGTTTTCTCCTTTATGATATTCAAGGCTTATGGTTTACTTAGAACTGGTATATTTAGTGACGGCTTTGGTACCTTCACTAACGGCGTGCTTAGCCAATTCACCGGGCAGCAATAATCGCACGGCAGTTTGGATTTCTCTGCTTGTGATAGTAGATCTTTTATTGTAATGAGCGAGACGGGACGCTTCGGCGGCTATCCTTTCGAATATATCGTTCACGAAAGAATTCATGATCGACATGGCCTTGCTGGAGATACCCGTATCGGGATGAACTTGCTTTAAAACTTTGTAAATGTAGATCGCGTAGCTTTCCTTCCTCTTGCGTTTCTTTTTCTTGTCACTTTTGGAGATATTTTTCTGAGCCTTACCGGCCTTTTTGGCCGCCTTACCGCTTGTTTTCGGAGGCATTTCGAAATAAATATTACGATATTAAAGGAACCACGAAAAGTACTAGACTAAAACAAATTTCAGGAATCCTTAGAATTTATAGGCTCCTTAAATACACTCCTAAGCCCCGCCTATTATCTGAGTTAGCCTTTCATTGGTCGCGTACGAGATCATGCGTTCGGCTTACGAACAAAATTCGTTGCTAGTATGTTGACAGTTTTAGTACAGATTTCAACTCTAAGGCGAGCGAGTTCTAGAAGCAATCGATAGTAAAATGTCCGGACGTGGTAAAGGCGGAAAAGTGAAGGGAAAGGCGAAGTCTCGTTCTAACCGAGCGGGATTACAATTCCCTGTCGGTCGTATTCACAGACTTTTAAGGAAAGGGAATTATGCCGAACGCGTAGGGGCCGGTGCTCCCGTCTACTTAGCTGCCGTAATGGAATATCTGGCAGCCGAGGTTCTCGAATTGGCGGGTAACGCCGCTAGAGATAACAAGAAAACCAGGATTATCCCTAGGCATTTGCAATTGGCCATCAGAAACGACGAAGAATTGAACAAACTCCTATCCGGAGTTACTATAGCCCAGGGCGGCGTTCTGCCAAATATCCAAGCTGTATTGTTACCTAAAAAGACAGATAGCAAAACTAAATAAAACGAATGTAACCTATTTTATCATCAAATATCGGTCCTTTTCAGGACCACCAAGACAGCTGAAAAAGAGAATTTTATTATTTTAGCTTAAGTAGTAAAATAACAGGCATAAGTTTTAATTTTGAGAGGTTTTGTGATATACGACAGAGTTACGACGATATTTTATAGATCGCAATACTTTTGACAATACCTTTCTCTGAATCTTCGTGCATGCAGTCTCTTCTTAATGAGAGTATTGAACAATATCCATTTTATTGTATCGATATCGTATCTTTCTAATTTCTCATTCATTTCATTAATTATTTCCTAATTGTTATGATCGGATTTGCAAAGATTAGGATTTCTGTATATCGAACCGGTACATGTCAGCTGTATTTATGAGGTTATGTTATTTGTTCTTAGAATTTGATGTGATCAATTGAAAATGAGATGAAAGTTGCTTTAATTTATCGTTTCGGACCGACTATTAGTGCCGTGTCATCGTTTGGAGATTACTATGGAACATAATTGTGCGACGAGTTATGATAGACTGTCATTTATTGTTGCGACTGGATTTGGTGGTCTCCAGCTATATATGCGTTTATTATTTATAATTGTCGATCCGATTCACTACCTACTAATTCTATATTGTGAATTTTTAGTTTAATGATCATGTCCTTACTGTTGGACCAACACCCCACTTGGATGCATTGGTACGATGACTGTCTCCGTAGGAAGGCCATGCATGACAGTCAACCCATGTATTTCTTTTCATTAGGGTAGTTTATACAGTAAGTGTCTATTTATTGACTATAGGGTACCAATTAGTTACTTCGTATGGTTACCTTTAAGGTAATTGAATGATATTGTTGCTTTTAGTGAGCAACTAAATGACATTGAGAGATTTGACCGGATGTTAGTTTGAAGATGTTTATATATTCCATGCAACAATCTTTCGCTTATTCCGAGTTGCTGCGGTTATACACAGTTACTGACTTGCCCCTTGACATCCTCTCGGATGTGCACTTCCTTTGAGGATTATCCGTGATGACCTGTATTGCCTTATATAATTAGCATTTTTGAGTAAGTTTGAAATCTAGGTGAGAGTGCCGTTTATGTATGTATATGTTTGTTAATCTAGTGATTTATCATAGGTTACTTATTGTTGTTATTGCAATTTAGGTTAGATTGTTTCGAAGAGCCTTCCTTGATGTGAATATATCTCTTCCTTTGTTTCGACTGTGGGTGAATTCTGATGCTTAGCTAAGGATATTTTATATCATATTCTATTTATATCATTAATTTAGAATAGAATAGAATATAATATAATACAATTTTCAAAGATTTTTAATGATATTCTTGACAATTTTACGCTTCTCTATATTTGAAAATCCTATTCTTTGATTGTCTTGGTTCTCGCTAGATGGCGCGCGCCGCCTGATTTCTTTCTCTACTTTATGTCGTTGGATATTGTTTTCGTCTCTCATTCATTAGAATTGACGTACACGCATTGGAGGTTATGTCTTCGTTCTGTTTAAACGTTTTGTTTATTTTATTTTGTTATTGTTGTGTTTTTAGGTTTTCTTATGGATTAGACCGATCTTATGTGATTTGTCGACCTGTGACTTGTTTGTTTTACCCCCTCGCACCACTTGGAGGTTATGTCGGACACCATCTGTGTCACTAGATTGTACTTTTGTATGAATATTTCGTATTATTTCAGGGTGAATTTGACGCCGTAGATATGTTTTGATATTGTTTAACCACTTTTATTTCATTTTATTTTGTTGCTAGTCACCTTCCAATTAAGATACCAGCGGTGTATTTACATTTTTTGTATTTTTTAGGTTATCCGTGTCCAGTTCCCCTGACAGAACTGGTAGAGCCGACCGTGATCAATCTGGAAATCACATGTCCGAAGCTATCCACATCAACCTGCGGTTCCTCTGCACTTGATGACCGAACGCCAACAGGCCAGGATTCTACCTTTGCTTAAGTACTTTCGGATATGTTGAATACTACATTTGTTTATATTAGACTTATCTGCTCGAAGTTTATTAGTTAGATGACTTATATGTTTGATTTGCAAGGTATGAGGTCTATTGAGATAGCGACCCCGTAGGACGGTGCAGTAACTTCGTGATTGTGTTTCATATTGTTCAATCATTCCTAATGCCAATCATCCTCCCATCGGAATATCAATAGTCTAGTTATGATTTTTAATGTTTTAGGTTAGGGAGTCTTGGCAGAGTTGACGGAACTGGCCGTGTCCGAGTGGTGGAATGGACAAAGCACCCTGGGACCATTGCTACTATGAGTTTGCCAATTTTCCACACTACAAGATGAGCATTATTTGTCTTTCTCTATGATTAGGACTATCGCTGAAACAGTAGTCCTAGCAAGTCCTACTCCCCAAGCGGAGAGAAGTTAGGGGGGCAGTAGGAATCTCGTTAATCCATGCACGCGCCTTCCTGATATGTTCGGGCATAGGCTGCGGTTGTCAAGGCGGTGGTAGTTAGTCCCGCCGTTTACCCGCGCTCGGCATCTCGATCCTTCTCTGAACGGATGCGAACGCGATCTGCTGAGCTGGTCTTTCCTGCGTAAGTATATGGACATTTTGAAATGTAGACTATCTGTCTATGGCTCTGGTGCTTGTTAAAACTCCGAGCTGGTCTTTCCTGCGTAAGTATCGGGGACGGTTCACGTACGGGTCTCCGAGCGCCTGTTCGGTTCCGTCGCGGCAGTATTGCGTAAAATTTTAGATAAGGACAGTGGGAATCTCGTTAATCCATGCACGCGCCTTCCTGATATGTTCGGGCATAGGCTGCGGTTGTCAAGGTGGTGGTAGTTAGTCCCGCCGTTTACCCGCGCTCGGCATCTCGATCCTTCTCTGAACGGATCCGAACGCGATCTGCTGAGCTGGTCTTTCCTGCGTAAGTATATGGACATTTTGAAATGTAGACTATCTGTCTATGGCTCTGGTGCTTGTTAAAGCTCCGAGCTGGTCTTTCCTGCGTAAGTATCGGGGACGGTTCACGTACGGGTCTCCGAGCGCCTGTTCGGTTCCGTCGCGGCAGTATTGCGTAAAATTTTAGATAAGGACAGTGGGAATCTCGTTAATCCATGCACGCGCCTTCCTGATATGTTCGGGCATAGGCTGCGGTTGTCAAGGTGGTGGTAGTTAGTCCCGCCGTTTACCCGCGCTCGGCATCTCGATCCTTCTCTGAACGGATCCGAACGCGATCTTAGTTAGGGACATTTTGAAATGTAGACCATGAGTCTATGGCTCAGGTGCTTGTTAAAGGTCTGAGCTGGTCTTTCCTGCGTAAGTATATGGACATTTTGAAATGTAGACTATCTGTCTATGGCTCTGGTGCTTGTTAAAGCTCCGAGCTGGTCTTTCCTGCGTAAGTATCGGGGACGGTTCACGTACGGGTCTCCGAGCGCCTGTTCGGTTCCGTCGCGGCCGTATTACGTAAAATTTTAGATAAGGACAGTGGGAATCTCGTTAATCCATGCACGCGCCTTCCTGATATGTTCGGGCATAGGCTGCGGTTGTCAAGGTGGTGGTAGTTAGTCCCGCCGTTTACCCGCGCTCGGCATCTCGATCCTTCTCTGAACGGATCCGAACGCGATCTTAGTTAGGGACATTTTGAAATGTAGACCATGAGTCTATGGCTCTGGTGCTTGTTAAAGGTCTGAGCTGGTCTTTCCTGCGTAAGTATATGGACATTTTGAAATGTAGACTATCTGTCTATGGCTCTGGTGCTTGTTAAAGCTCCGAGCTGGTCTTTCCTGCGTAAGTATCGGGAACGGTTCACGTACGGGTCTCCGAGCGCCTGTTCGGTTCCGTCGCGGCAGTATTGCGTAAAATTTTAGATAAGGACAGTGGGAATCTCGTTAATCCATGCACGCGCCTTCCTGATATGTTCGGGCATAGGCTGCGGTTGTCAAGGTGGTGGTAGTTAGTCCCGCCGTTTACCCGCGCTCGGCATCTCGATCCTTCTCTGAACGGATCCGAACGCGATCTTAGTTAGGGACATTTTGAATTGTAGACCATGAGTCTATGGCTCTGGTGCTTGTTAAAGGTCTGAGCTGGTCTTTCCTGCGTAAGTATATGGACATTTTGAAATGTAGACTATCTGTCTATGGCTCTGGTGCTTGTTAAAGCTCCGAGCTGGTCTTTCCTGCGTAAGTATCGGGGACGGTTCACGTACGGGTCTCCGAGCGCCTGTTCGGTTCCGTCGCGGCCGTATTGCGTAAAATTTTAGATAAGGACAGTGGGAATCTCGTTAATCCATGCACGCGCCTTCCTGATATGTTCGGGCATAGGCTGCGGTTGTCAAGGTGGTGGTAGTTAGTCCCGCCGTTTACCCGCGCTCGGCATCTCGATCCTTCTCTGAACGGATCCGAACGCGATCTTAGTTAGGGACATTTTGAAATGTAGACCATGAGTCTATGGCTCTGGTGCTTGTTAAAGGTCTGAGCTGGTCTTTCCTGCGTAAGTATATGGACATTTTGAAATGTAGACTATCTGTCTATGGCTCTGGTGCTTGTTAAAGCTCCGAGCTGGTCTTTCCTGCGTAAGTATCGGGGACGGTTCACGTACGGGTCTCCGAGCGCCTGTTCGGTTCCGTCGCGGCAGTATTGCGTAAAATTTTAGATAAGGACAGTGGGAATCTCGTTAATCCATGCACGCGCCTTCCTGATATGTTCGGGCATAGGCTGCGGTTGTCAAGGTGGTGGTAGTTAGTCCCGCCGTTTACCCGCGCTCGGCATCTCGATCCTTCTCTGAACGGATCCGAACGCGATCTTAGTTAGGGACATTTTGAAATGTAGACCATGAGTCTATGGCTCTGGTGCTTGTTAAAGGTCTGAGCTGGTCTTTCCTGCGTAAGTATATGGACATTTTGAAATGTAGACTATCTGTCTATGGCTCTGGTGCTTGTTAAAGCTCCGAGCTGGTCTTTCCTGCGTAAGTATCGGGGACGGTTCACGTACGGGTCTCCGAGCGCCTGTTCG
>NW_027473140.1:0-52491 GCF_030347505.1 Rhynchophorus ferrugineus
ATCTCTTATAGTTTCCGAGATATGGACTATCGATAATTTACACCTTAGGCTCTGCTTCTAAATTGGGCCCAAATTGTAAAATGGTCTTATCTATTGGCGATTTCGTCCCAATTCACATTCCAAGTGATATTTGGCATGCTAATTACATTGCCGGTTGCGAAATTGCATTATCTCTTATAGTTTCCGAGATATGGACTATCAATAATTTACACCTTAGGCTCTGCTTCTAACTTGGGCCCAAATTGTAAAATGGTCTTATCTATTGGCGATTTCGTTCCAATTCACATTCCAAGTAATATTCGGCATGCTAATTACATTGCCGGTTGCCAAATTGCATTATCTCTTATAGTTTCCGAGATATGGACTATCGATAATTTACACCTTAGGCTCTGCTTCTAACTTGGGCCCAAATTGTAAAATGGTCTTATCTATTGGCGATTTCGTTCCAATTCACATTCCAAGTAATATTCGGCATGCTATTTACATTGCCGTTTGCCAAATTGCATTATCTCTTATAGTTTCCGAGATATGGACTATCGATAATTTACACCTTAGGCTCTGCTTCTAACTTGGGCCCAAATTGTAAAATGGTCTTATCTATTGGCGATTTCGTTCCAATTCACATTCCAAGTAATATTCGGCATGCTAATTATATTGCCGGTTGCCAAATTGCATTATCTCTTATAGTTTCCGAGATATGGACTATCGATAATTTACACCTTAGGCTCTGCTTCTAACTTGGGCCCAAATTGTAAAATGGTCTTATCTATTGGCGATTTCGTTCCAATTCACATTCCAAGTAATATTCGGCATGCTAATTACATTGCCGGTTGCCAAATTGCATTATCTCTTATAGTTTCCGAGATATGGACTATCGATAATTTACACCTTAGGCTCTGCTTCTAACTTGGGCCCAAATTGTAAAATGGTCTTATCTATTGGCGATTTCGTTCCAATTCACACTCCAAGTAATATTCGGCATGCTAATTACATTGCCGGTGGCGAAATTGCATTATCTCTTATAGTTTCCGAGATATGGGCTATCAATAATTTACACCTTAGGCTCTGCTTCTAACTTGGGCCCAAATTGTAAAATGGTCTTATCTATTGGCGATTTCGTTCCAATTCACATTCCAAGTAATATTCGGCATGCTAATTACATTGCCGGTTGCCAAATTGCATTATCTCTTATAGTTTCCGAGATATGGACTATCAATAATTTACACCTTAGGCTCTGCTTCTAACTTGGGCCCAAATTGTAAAATGGTCTTATCTATTGGCGATTTCGTTCCAATTCACATTTCAAGTAATATTCGGCATGCTAATTACATTGCCGGTTGCCAAATTGCATTATCTCTTATAGTTTCCGAGATATGGACTATCGATAATTTACACCTTAGGCTCTGCTTCTAACTTGGGCCCAAATTGTAAAATGGTCTTATCTATTGGCGATTTCGTTCCAATTCACATTCCAAGTAATATTCGGCATGCTAATTACATTGCCGGTTGCCAAATTGCATTATCTCTTATAGTTTCCGAGATATGGACTATCGATAATTTACACCTTAGGCTCTGCTTCTAACTTGGGCCCAAATTGTAAAATGGTCTTATCTATTGGCGATTTCGTCCCAATTCACATTCCAAGTGATATTCGGCATGCTAATTACATTGCCGGTTGCGAAATTGCATTATCTCTTATAGTTTCCGAGATATGGACTATCAATAATTTACACCTTAGGCTCTGCTTCTAACTTAGGCCCAAATTGTAAAATGGTCTTATCTATTGGTGATTTCGTTCCAATTCACATTCCAAGTAATATTCGGCATGCTAATTACATTGCCGGTTGCCAAATTGCATTATCTCTTATAGTTTCCGAGATATGGACTATCGATAATTTACACCTTAGACTCTGCTTCTAACTTGGGCCCAAATTGTAAAATGGTCTTATCTATTGGCGATTTCGTTGCAATTCACATTCCAAGTAATATTCGGCATGCTAATTACATTGCCGGTTGCCAAATTGCATTATCTCTTATATTTTCCGAGATATGGACTATCGATAATTTACACCTTAGTCTCTGCTTCTAACTTGGGCCCAAATTGTAAAATGGTCTTATCTATTGGCGATTTCGTCCCAATTCACATTCCAAGTGATATTCGGCATGCTAATTACATTGCCGGTTGCGAAATTGCATTATCTCTTATAGTTTCCGAGATATGGACTATCAATAATTTACACCTTAGGCTGTGCTTCTAACTTGGTCCCAAATTGTAAAATGGTCTTATCTATTGGCGATTTCGTTCCAATTCACATTCCAAGTAATATTCGGCATGCTAATTACATTGCCGGTTGCCAAATTGCATTATCTCTTATAGTTTCCGAGATATGGACTATCGATAAATTACACCTTAGGCTCTGCTTCTAACTTGGGCCCAAATTGTAAAATGGTCTTATCTATTGGCGATTTCGTTCCAATTCACATTCCAAGTAATATTCGGCATGCTAATTACATTGCCGGTTGCCAAATTGCATTATCTCTTATAGTTTCCGAGATATGGACTATCGATAACTTACACCTTAGGCTCTGCTTCTACCTTGGGCCCATATTGTAAAATGGTCTTATCTATTGGCGATTTCGTTCCAATTCACATTCCAAGTAACATTCGGCATGCTAATTACATTGCCGGTTGCCAAATTGCATTATCTCTTATAGTTTCCGAGATATGGACTATCGATAATTTACACCATAGGCTCTGCTTCTAACTTGGGCCCAAATTGTAAAATGGTCTTATCTATTGGCGATTTCGTTCCAATTCACATTCCAAGTAATATTCGGCATGCTAATTACATTGCCGGTTGCCAAATTGCATTATCTCTTATAGTTTCCGAGATATGGACTATCGATAATTTACACCTTAGGCTCTGCTTCTATCTTGGGCCCAAATTGTAAAATGGTCTTATCTATTGGCGATTTCGTTCCAATTCACATTCCAAGTAATATTCGGCATGCTAATTATATTGCCGGTTGCCAAATTGCATTATCTCTTATAGTTTCCGAGATATGGACTATCGATAATTTACACCATAGGCTCTGCTTCTAACTTGGGCCCAAATTGTAAAATGGTCTTATCTATTGGCGATTTCGTTCCAATTCACATTCCAAGTAATATTCGGCATGCTAATTACATTGCCGGTTGCCAAATTGCATTATCTCTTATAGTTTCCGAGATATGGACTATCGATAATTTACACCTTAGGCTCTGCTTCTAACTTGGGCCCAAATTGTAAAATGGTCTTATCTATTGGCGATTTCGTTCCAATTCACATTCCAAGTAATATTCGGCATGCTAATTACATTGCCGGTTGCCAAATTGCATTATCTCTTATAGTTTCCGAGATATGGACTATCGATAATTTACACCTTAGGCTCTGCTTCTAACTTGGGCCCAAATTGTAAAATGGTCTTATCTATTGGCGATTTCGTTCCAATTCACATTCCAAGTAATATTCGGCATGCTAATTACATTGCCGGTTGCCAATTTGCATTATCTCTTATAGTTTCCGAGATATGGACTATCGATAATTTACACCTTAGGCTCTGCTTCTAACTTGGGCCCAAATTGTAAAATGGTCTTATCTATTGGCGATTTCGTTCAAATTCACATTCCAAGTAATATTCGGCATGCTAATTACATTGCCGGTTGCCAAATTGCATTATCTCTTATAGTTTCCGAGATATGGACTATCGATAATTTACACCTTAGGCTCTGCTTCTAACTTGGGCCCAAATTGTAAAATGGTCTTATCTATTGGCGATTTCGTCCCAATTCACATTCCAAGTGATATTCGGCATGCTAATTACATTGCCGGTTGCGAAATTGCATTATCTCTTATAGTTTCCGAGATATGGACTATCAATAATTTACACCTTAGGCTCTGCTTCTAACTTGGGCCCAAATTGTAAAATGGTCTTATCTATTGGCGATTTCGTTCCAATTCACATTCCAAGTAATATTCGGCATGCTAATTACATTGCCGGTTGCCAAATTGCATTATCTCTTATAGTTTCCGAGATATGGACTATCGATAATTCACACCTTAGGCTCTGCTTCTAACTTGGGCCCAAATTGTAAAATGGTCTTATCTATTGGCGATTTCGTTCCAATTCACATTCCAAGTAATATTCGGCATGCTAATTACATTGCCGGTTGCGAAATTGCATTATCTCTTATAGTTTCCGAGATATGGACTATCGATAATTTACACCTTAGGCTCTGCTTCTAACTTGGGCCCAAATTGTAAAATGGTCTTATCTATTGGCGATTTCGTTCCAATTCACATTCCAAGTAATATTCGGCATGCTAATTACATTGCCGGTTGCCAAATTGCATTGTCTCTTATAGTTTCCGAGATATGGACTATCGATAATTTACACCTTAGGCTCTGCTTCTAACTTGGGCCCAAATTGTAAAATGGTCTTATCTATTGGCGATTTCGTTCCAATTCACATTCCAAGTAATATTCGGCATGCTAATTACATTGCCGGTTGCCAAATTGCATTATCTCTTATAGTTTCCGAGATATGGACTATCGATAATTTACACCTTAGGCTCTGCTTCTAACTTGGGCCCAAATTGTAAAATGGTCTTATCTATTGGCGATTTCGTTCCAATTCACATTCCAAGTAATATTCTGCATGCTAATTATATTGCCGGTTGCCAAATTGCATTATCTCTTATAGTTTCTGAGATATGGACTATCGATAATTTACACCATAGGCTCTGCTTCTAACTTGGGCCCAAATTGTAAAATGGTCTTATCTATTGGCGATTTCGTTCCAATTCACATTCCAAGTAATATTCGGCATGATAATTACATTGCCGGTTGCCAAATTGCATTTTCTCTTATAGTTTCCGAGATATGGACTATCGATAATTTACACCTTAGGCTCTGCTTCTAACTTGCTCCCAAATTGTAAAATGGTCTTATCTATTGGCGATTTCGTTCCAATTCACATTCCAAGTAATATTCGGCATGCTAATTACATTGCCGGTTGCCAAATTGCATTATCTCTTATAGTTTCCGAGATATGGACTATCGATAATTTACACCTTAGGCTCTGCTTCTAACTTGGGCCCAAATTGTAAAATGGTCTTATCTATTGGCGATTTCGTTCCAATTCACATTCCAAGTAACATTCGGCATGCTAATTACATTGCCGGTTGCCAAATTGAATTATCTCTTATAGTTTTCGAGATATGGACTATCGATAATTTACACCTTAGGCTCTGCTTCTAACTTGGGCCCAAATTGTAAAATGGTCTTACCTATTGGCGATTTCGTTCCAATTCACATTCCAAGTAATATTCGGCATGCTAATTACATTGCCGGTTGCCAAATTGCATTATCTCTTATAGTTTCCGAGATATGGACTATCGATAATTTACACCTTAGGCTCTGCTTCTAACTTGGGCCCAAATTGTAAAATGGTCTTATCTATTGGCGATTTCGTTCCAATTCACATTCCAAGTAATATTCGGCATGCTAATTACATTGCCGGTTGCCAAATTGCATTATCTCTTATAGTTTCCGAGATATGGACTATCGATAATTTACACCTTAGGCTCTGCTTCTAACTTGGGCCCAAATTGTAAAATGGTCTTATCTATTGGCGATTTCGTTCCAATTCACATTCCAAGTAATATTCGGCATGCTAATTATATTGCCGGTTGCCAAATTGCATTATCTCTTATAGTTTCCGAGATATGGACTATCGATAATTTACACCATAGGCTCTGCTTCTAACTTGGGCCCAAATTGTAAAATGGTCTTATCTATTGGCGATTTCGTTCCAATTCACATTCCAAGTAATATTCGGCATGCTAATTACATTGCCGATTGCCAAATTGCATTATCTCTCATAGTTTCCGAGATATGGACTATCGATAATTTACACCTTAGGCTCTGCTTCTAACTTGGGCCCAAATTGTAAAATGGTCTTATCTATTGGCGATTTCGTTCCAATTCACATTCCAAGTAATATTCGGCATGCTAATTACATTGCCGGTTGCCAATTTGCATTATCTCTTATAGTTTCCGAGATATGGACTATCGATAATTTACACCTTAGGCTCTGCTTCTAACTTGGGCCCAAATTGTAAAATGGTCTTATCTATTGGCGATTTCGTTCCAATTCACATTCCAAGTAATATTCGGCATGCTAATTACATTGCCGGTTGCCAAATTGCATTATCTCTTATAGTTTCCGAGATATGGACTATCGATAATTTACACCTTAGGCTCTGCTTCTAACTTGGGCCCAAATTGTAAAATGGTCTTATCTATTGGCGATTTCGTTCCAATTCACATTCCAAGTAATATTCGGCATGCTAATTACATTGCCGGTTGCCAAATTGCATTATCTCTTATAGTTTCCGAGATATGGACTATCGATAATTTACACCTTAGGCTCTGCTTCTAACTTGGGCCCAAATTGTAAAATGGTCTTATCTATTGGCGATTTCGTCCCAATTCACATTCCAAGTGATATTCGGCATGCTAATTACATTGCCGGTTGCGAAATTGCATTATCTCTTATAGTTTCCGAGATATGGACTATCAATAATTTACACCTTAGGCTCTGCTTCTAACTTGGGCCCAAATTGTAAAATGGTCTTATCTATTGGCGATTTCGTTCCAATTCACATTCCAAGTAATATTCGGCATGCTAATTACATTGCCGGTTGCCAAATTGCATTATCTCTTATAGTTTCCGAGATATGGACTATCGATAATTTACACCTTAGGCTCTGCTTCTAACTTGGGCCCAAATTGTAAAATGGTCTTATCTATTGGCAATTTCGTTGCAATTCACATTCCAAGTAATATTCGGCATGCTAATTACATTGCCGGTTGCCAAATTGCATTATCTCTTATATTTTCCGAGATATGGACTATCGATAATTTACACCTTAGTCTCTGCTTCTAACTTGGGCCCAAATTGTAAAATGGTCTTATCTATTGGCGATTTCGTCCAATTCACATTCCAAGTGATATTCGGCATGCTAATTACATTGCCGGTTGCGAAATTGCATTATCTCTTATAGTTTCCGAGATATGGACTATCAATAATTTACACCTTAGGCTCTGCTTCTAACTTGGTCCCCAATTGTAAAATGGTCTTATCTATTGGCGATTTCGTTCCAATTCACATTCCAAGTAATATTCGGCATGCTAATTACATTGCCGGTTGCAAAATTGCATTATCTCTTATAGTTTCCGAGATATGGACTATCGATAATTTACACCTTAGGCTCTGCTTCTAACTTGGGCCCAAATTGTAAAATGGTCTTATCTATTGGCGATTTCGTTCCAATTCACATTCCAAGTAATATTCGGCATGCTAATTACATTGCCGGTTGCCAAATTGCATTATCTCTTATAGTTTCCGAGATATGGACTATCGATAATTTACACCTTAGGCTCTGCTTCTACCTTGGGCCCAAATTGTAAAATGGTCTTATCTATTGGCGATTTCGTTCCAATTCACATTCCAAGTAATATTCGGCATGCTAATTACATTGCCGGTTGCCAAATTGCATTATCTCTTATAGTTTCCGAGATATGGACTATCGATAATTTACACCATAGGCTCTGCTTCTAACTTGGGCCCAAATTGTAAAATGGTCTTATCTATTGGCGATTTCGTTCCAATTCACATTCCAAGTAATATTCGGCATGCTAATTACATTGCCGGTTGCCAAATTGCATTATCTCTTATAGTTTCCGAGATATGGACTATCGATAATTTACACCTTAGGCTCTGCTTTTAACTTGGGCCCAAATTGTAAAATGGTCTTATCTATTGGCGATTTCGTTCCAATTCACATTCCAAGTAATATTCGGCATGCTAATTACATTGCCGGTTGCCAAATTGCATTATCTCTTATAGTTTCCGAGATATGGACTATCGATAATTTACACCTTAGGCTCTGCTTCTAACTTGGGCCCAAATTGTAAAATGGTCTTATCTATTGGCGATTTCGTTCCAATTCACATTCCAAGTAATATTCGGCATGCTAATTACATTGCCGGTTGCCAAATTGCATTATCTCTTATAGTTTCCGAGATATGGACTATCGATAATTTACACCTTAGGCTCTGCTTCTAACTTGGGCCCAAATTGTAAAATGGTCTTATCTATTGGCGATTTCGTTCCAATTCACATTCCAAGTAATATTCGGCATGCTAATTACATTGCCGGTTGCCAATTTGCATTATCTCTTATAGTTTCCGAGATATGGACTATCGATAATTTACACCTTAGGCTCTGCTTCTAACTTGGGCCCAAATTGTAAAATGGTCTTATCTATTGGCGATTTCGTTCCAATTCACATTCCAAGTAATATTCGGCATGCTAATTACATTGCCGGTTGCCAAATTGCATTATCTCTTATAGTTTCCGAGATATGGACTATCGATAATTTACACCTTAGGCTCTGCTTCTAACTTGGGCCCAAATTGTAAAATGGTCTTATCTATTGGCGATTTCGTCCCAATTCACATTCCAAGTGATATTCGGCATGCTAATTACATTGCCGGTTGCGAAATTGCATTATCTCTTATAGTTTCCGAGATATGGACTATCAATAATTTACACCTTAGGCTCTGCTTCTAACTTGGGCCCAAATTGTAAAATGGTCTTATCTATTGGCGATTTCGTTCCAATTCACATTCCAAGTAATATTCGGCATGCTAATTACATTGCCGGTTGCCAAATTGCATTATCTCTTATAGTTTCCGAGATATGGACTATCGATAATTCACACCTTAGGCTCTGCTTCTAACTTGGGCCCAAATTGTAAAATGGTCTTATCTATTGGCGATTTCGTTGCAATTCACATTCCAAGTAATATTCGGCATGCTAATTACATTGCCGGTTGCCAAATTGCATTATCTCTTATAGTTTCCGAGATATGGACTATCGATAATTTACACCTTAGTCTCTGCTTCTAACTTGGGCCCAAATTGTAAAATGGTCTTATCTATTGGCGATTTCGTCCCAATTCACATTCCAAGTGATATTCGGCATGCTAATTACATTGCCGGTTGCGAAATTGCATTATCTCTTATAGTTTCCGAGATATGGACTATCAATAATTTACACCTTAGGCTCTGCTTTTAACTTGGGCCCAAATTGTAAAATGGTCTTATCTATTGGCGATTTCGTTCCAATTCACATTCCAAGTAATATTCGGCATGCTAATTACATTGCCGGTTGCCAAATTGCATTATCTCTTATAGTTTCCGAGATATGGACTATCGATAATTTACACCTTAGGCTCTGCTTCTAACTTGGGCCCAAATTGTAAAATGGTCTTATCTATTGGCGATTTCGTTCCAATTCACATTCCAAGTAATATTCGGCATGCTAATTACATTGCCGGTTGCCAATTTGCATTATCTCTTATAGTTTCCGAGATATGGACTATCGATAATTTACACCTTAGGCTCTGCTTCTAACTTGGGCCCAAATTGTAAAATGGTCTTATCTATTGGCGATTTCGTTCCAATTCACATTCCAAGTAATATTCGGCATGCTAATTACATTGCCGGTTGCCAAATTGCATTATCTCTTATAGTTTCCGAGATATGGACTATCGATAATTTACACCTTAGGCTCTGCTTCTAACTTGGGCCCAAATTGTAAAATGGTCTTATCTATTGGCGATTTCGTCCCAATTCACATTCCAAGTGATATTCGGCATGCTAATTACATTGCCGGTTGCGAAATTGCATTATCTCTTATAGTTTCCGAGATATGGACTATCAATAATTTACACCTTAGGCTCTGCTTCTAACTTGGGCCCAAATTGTAAAATGGTCTTATCTATTGGCGATTTCGTTCCAATTCACATTCCAAGTAATATTCGGCATGCTAATTACATTGCCGGTTGCCAAATTGCATTATCTCTTATAGTTTCCGAGATATGGACTATCGATAATTCACACCTTAGGCTCTGCTTCTAACTTGGGCCCAAATTGTAAAATGGTCTTATCTATTGGCGATTTCGTTGCAATTCACATTCCAAGTAATATTCGGCATGCTAATTACATTGCCGGTTGCCAAATTGCATTATCTCTTATAGTTTCCGAGATATGGACTATCGATAATTTACACCTTAGTCTCTGCTTCTAACTTGGGCCCAAATTGTAAAATGGTCTTATCTATTGGCGATTTCGTCCCAATTCACATTCCAAGTGATATTCGGCATGCTAATTACATTGCCGGTTGCGAAATTGCATTATCTCTTATAGTTTCCGAGATATGGACTATCAATAATTTACACCTTAGGTTCTGCTTCTAACTTGGTCCCAAATTGTAAAATGGTCTTATCTATTGGCGATTTCGTTCCAATTCACATTCCAAGTAATATTCGGCATGCTAATTACATTGCCGGTTGCCAAATTGCATTATCTCTTATAGTTTCCGAGATATGGACTATCGATAATTTACACCTTAGGCTCTGCTTCTAACTTGGGCCCAAATTGTAAAATGGTCTTATCTATTGGCGATTTCGTTCCAATTCACATTCCAAGTAATATTCGGCATGCTAATTACATTGCCGGTTGCCAAATTGCATTATCTCTTATAGTTTCCGAGATATGGACTATCGATAATATACACCTTAGGCTCTGCTTCTAACTTGGGCCCAAATTGTAAAATGGTCTTATCTATTGGCGATTTCGTTCCAATTCACATTCCAAGTAATATTCGGCATGCTAATTACATTGCCGGTTGCCAAATTGCATTATCTCTTATAGTTTCCGAGATATGGACTATCGATAATTTACACCATAGGCTCCGCTTCTAACTTGGGCCCAAATTGTAAAATGGTCTTATCTATTGGCGATTTCGTTCCAATTCACATTCCAAGTAATATTCGGCATGCTAATTACATTGCCGGTTGCCAAATTGCATTATCTCTTATAGTTTCCAAGATATGGACTATCGATAATTTACACCTTAGGCTCTGCTTCTAACTTGGGCCCAAATTGTAAAATGATCTTATCTATTGGCGATTTCGTCCCAATTCACATTCCAAGTGATATTCGGCATGCTAATTACATTGCCGGTTGCGAAATTGCATTATCTCTTATAGTTTCCGAGATATGGACTATCGATAATTTACACCATAGGCTCTGCTTCTAACTTGGGCCCAAATTGTAAAATAGTCTTATCTATTGGCGATTTCGTTCCAATTCACATTCCAAGTAATATTCGGCATGCTAATTACATTGCCGGTTGCCAAATTGCATTATCTCTTATAGTTTCCGAGATACGGACTATCGATAATTTACACCTTAGGCTCTGCTTCTAACTTGGGCCCAAATTGTAAAATGGTCTTATCTATTGGCGATTTCGTCCCAATTCACATTCCAAGTGATATTCGGCATGCTAATTACATTGCCGGTTGCGAAATTGCATTATCTCTTATAGTTTCCGAGATATGGACTATCAATAATTTACACCTTAGGCTCTGCTTCTAACTTGGGCCCAAATTGTAAAATGGTCTTATCTATTGGCGATTTCGTTCCAATTCACATTCCAAGTAATATTCGGAATGCTAATTACATTGCCGGTTGCCAAATTGCATTATCTCTTATAGTTTCCGAGATATGGACTATCGATAATTTACACCTTAGGCTCTGCTTCTAACTTGGGCCCAAATTGTAAAATGGTCTTATCTATTGGCGATTTCGTTCCAATTCACATTCCAAGTAATATTCGGCATGCTAATTACATTGCCGGTTGCCAAATTGCATTATCTCTTATATTTTTCGAGATATGGACTATCGATAATTTACACCTTAGTCTCTGCTTCTAACTTGGGCCCAAATTGTAAAATGGTCTTATCTATTGGCGATTTCGTCCCAATTCACATTCCAAGTGATATTCGGCATGCTAATTACATTGCCGGTTGCGAAATTGCATTATCTCTTATAGTTTCCGAGATATGGACTATCAATAATTTACACCTTAGGCTCTGCTTCTAACTTGGTCCCAAATTGTAAAATGGTCTTATCTATTGGCGATTTCGTTCCAATTCACATTCCAAGTAATATTCGGCATGCTAATTACATTGCCGGTTGCCAAATTGCATTATCTCTTATAGTTTCCGAGATATGGACTATCGATAATTTACACCTTAGGCTCTGCTTCTACCTTGGGCCCAAATTGTAAAATGGTCTTATCTATTGGCGATTTCGTTCCAATTCACATTCCAAGTAATATTCGGCATGCTAATTACATTGCCGGTTGCCAAATTGCATTATCTCTTATAGTTCCCGAGATATGGACTATCGATAATTTACACCATAGGCTCTGCTTCTAACTTGGGCCCAAATTGTAAAATGGTCTTATCTATTGGCGATTTCGTTCCAATTCACATTCCAAGTAATATTCGGCATGCTAATTACATTGCCGGTTGCCAAATTGCATTATCTCTTATAGTTTCCGAGATATGGACTATCGATAATTTACACCTTAGGCTCTGCTTCTAACTTGGGCCCAAATTGTAAAATGGTTTTATCTATTGGCGATTTCGTCCCAATTCACATTCCAAGTGATATTCGGCATGCTAATTACATTGCCGGTTGCGAAATTGCATTATCTCTTATAGTTTCCGAGATATGGACTATCAATTATTTACACCTTAGGCTCTGCTTCTAACTTGGGCCCAAATTGTAAAATGGTCTTATCTATTGGCGATTTCGTTCCAATTCACATTCCAAGTAATATTCGGCATGCTAATTATATTGCCGGTTGCCAAATTGCATTATCTCTTATAGTTTCCGAGATATGGACTATCGATAATTTACACCTTAGGCTCTGCTTCTAACTTGGGCCCAAATTGTAAAATGGTCTTATCTATTGGCGATTTCGTTGCAATTCACATTCCAAGTAATATTCGGCATGCTAATTACATTGCCGGTTGCCAAATTGCATTATCTCTTATAGTTTCCGAGATATGGACTATCGATAATTTACACCTTAGTCTCTGCTTCTAACTTGGGCCCAAATTGTAAATTGGTCTTATCTATTGGCGATTTCGTCCCAATTCACATTCCAAGTGATATTCGGCATGCTAATTACATTGAAGGTTGCGAAATTGCATTATCTCTTATAGTTTCCGAGATATGGACTATCAATAATTTACACCATAGGCTCTGCTTCTAACTTGGTCCCAAATTGTAAAATGGTCTTATCTATTGGCGATTTCGTTCCAATTCACATTCCAAGTAATATTCGGCATGCTAATTACATTGCCGGTTGCCAAATTGCATTATCTCTTATAGTTTCCGAGATATAGACTATCGATAATTTACACCTTAGGCTCTGCTTCTAACTTGGGCCCAAATTGTAAAATGGTCTTATCTATTGGCGATTTCGTTCCAATTCACATTCCAAGTAATATTCGGCATGCTAATTACATTGCCGGTTGCCAAATTGCATTATCTCTTATAGTTTCCGAGATATGGACTATCGATAATTTACACCTTAGGCTCTGCTTCTAACTTGGGCCCAAATTGTAAAATGGTCTTATCTATTGGCGATTTCGTCCCAATTCACATTCCAAGTGATATTCGGCATGCTAATTACATTGCCGGTTGCGAAATTGCATTATCTCTTATAGTTTCCGAGATATGGACTATCGATAATTTACACCTTAGGCTCTGCTTCTAACTTGGGCCCAAATTGTAAAATAGTCTTATCTATTGGCGATTTCGTTCCAATTCACATTCCAAGTAATATTCGGCATGCTAATTACATTGCCGGTTGCCAAATTGCATTATCTCTTATAGTTTCCGAGATACGGACTATCGATAATTTACACCTTAGGCTCTGCTTCTAACTTGGGCCCAAATTGTAAAATGGCCTTATCTATTGGCGATTTCGTCCCAATTCACATTCCAAGTGATATTCGGCATGCTAATTACATTGCCGGTTGCGAAATTGCATTATCTCTTATAGTTTCCGAGATATGGACTATCAATAATTTACACCTTAGGCTCTGCTTCTAACTTGGGCCCAAATTGTAAAATGGTCTTATCTATTGGCGATTTCGTTCCAATTCACATTCCAAGTAATATTCGGCATGCTAATTACATTGCCGGTTGCCAAATTGCATTATCTCTTATAGTTTCCGAGATATGGACTATCGATAATTTACACCTTAGGCTCTGCTTCTAACTTGGGCCCAAATTGTAAAATTGTCTTATCTATTGGCGATTTCGTTGCAATTCACATTCCAAGTAATATTCGGCATGCTAATTACATTGCCGGTTGCCAAATTGCATTATCTCTTATAGTTTCCGAGATATGGACTATCGATAATTTACACCTTAGGCTCTTCTTCTAACTTGGGCCCAAATTGTAAAATGGTCTTATCTATTGGCGATTTCGTTTCAATTCACATTCCAAGTACTATTCGGCTTGCTAATAACATTGCCGGTTGCCAAATTGCATTATCTCTTATAGTTTCCGAGATATGGACTATCGATAATTTACACCTTAGGCTCTGCTTCTAACTTGGGCCCAAATTGTAAAATCGTCTTATCTATTGGCGATTTCGTTCCAATTCACATTCCAAGTAATATTCGGCATGCTAATTACATTGCCGGTTGCCAAATTGCATTATCTCTTATAGTTTCCGAGATATGGACTATCGGTAATTTACACCTTAGGCTCTGCTTCTAACTTGGGCCCAAATTGTAAAATGGTCTTATCTATTGGCGATTTCGTTCCAATTTACATTCCAAGTAATATCCGGCATGGTAATTACATTGTCGGTTGCCAAATTGAATTATCTCTTATAGTTTCCGAGATATGGACTATCGATAATTTACACCTTAGGCTCCGCTTCTAACTTGGGCCCAAATTGTAAAATGGTCTTATCTATTGGCGATTTCGTTCCAATTCACATTCCAAGTAATATTCGGCATGCTAATTACATTGCCGGTTGCCAAATTGCATTATCTCTTATAGTTTCCGAGATATGGACTATCGGTAATTTACACCTTAGGCTCTGCTTCTAACTTGGGCCCAAATTGTAAAATGGTCTTATCTATTGGCGATTTCGTTCCAATTCACATTCCAAGTAATATCCGGCATGCTAATTACATTGTCGGTTGCCAAATTGAATTATCTCTTATAGTTTCCGAGATATGGACTATCGAAAATTTACACCTTAGGCTCCGCTTCTAACTTGGGCCCAAATTGTAAAATGGTCTTATCTATTGGCGATTTCGTTCCAATTCACATTCCAAGTAATATTCGGCATGCTAATTACATTGCCGGTTGCCAAATTGCATTATCTCTTATAGTTTCCGAGATATGGACTATCGATAATTTACACCTTAGGCTCTGCTTCTAACTTGGGCCCAAATTGTAAAATGGTCTTATCTATTGGCGATTTCGTTCCAATTCACACTCCAAGTAATATTCGGCATGCTAATTACATTGCCGGTTGCGAAATTGCATTATCTCTTATAGTTTCCGAGATATGGACTATCAATAATTTACATCTTAGGCTCTGCTTCTAACTTGGGCCCAAATTGTAAAATGGTCTTATCTATTGGCGATTTCGTTCCAATTCACATTCCAAGTAATATTCGGCATGCTAATTACATTGCCGGTTGCCAAATTGCATTATCTCTTATAGTTTCCGAGATATGGACTATCGATAATTTACACCTTAGGCTCTGCTTCTAACTTGGGCCCAAATTGTAAAATGGTCTTATCTATTGGCGATTTCGTTCCAATTCACATTCCAAGTAATATTCGGCATGCTAATTACATTGCCGGTTGCCAAATTGCATTATCTCTTATAGTTTCCGAGATATGGACTATCGATAATTTACACTTTAGGCTCTGCTTCTAACTTGGGCCCAAATTCTAAAATGGTCTTATCTATTGGCGATTTCGTTCCAATTCACATTCCAAGTAATATTCGGCATGCTAATTACATTGCCGGTTGCCAAATTGCATTATCTCTTATAGTTTCCGAGATATGGACTATCGATAATTTACACCTTAGGCTCTGCTTCTAACTTGGGCCCAAATTGTAAAATGGTCTTCTCTATTGGCGATTTCGTTCCAATTCACATTCCAAGTAATATTCGGCATGCTAATTACATTGCCGGTTGCCAAATTGCATTATCTCTTATAGTTTCCGAGATATGGACTATCGATAATTTACACCTTAGGCTCTGCTTCTAACTTGGGCCCAAATTGTAAAATGGTCTAATCTATTGGCGATTTCGTTCCAATTCACATTCCAAGTAATATTCGGCATGCTAATTACATTGCCGGTTGCCAAATTGCATTATCTCTTATAGTTTCCGAGATATGGACTATCGATAATTTACACCTTAGGCTCTGCTTCTAACTTGGGCCCAAATTGTAAAATGGTCTTCTCTATTGGCGATTTCGTTCCAATTCACATTCCAAGTAATATTCGGCATGCTAATTACATTGTCGGTTGCCAAATTGAATTATCTCTTATAGTTTCCGAGATATGGACTATCGATAATTTACACCTTAGGCTCCGCTTCTAACTTGGGCCCAAATTGTAAAATGGTCTTATCTATTGGCGATTTCGTTCCAATTCACATTCCAAGTAATATTCGGCATGCTAATTACATTGCCGGTTGCCAAATTGCATTATCTCTTATAGTTTCCGAGATATGGACTATCGATAATTTACACCTTAGGCTCTGCTTCTAACTTGGGCCCAAATTGTAAAATGGTCTTATCTATTGGCGATTTCGTTCCAATTCACATTCCAAGTAATATTCGGCATGCTAATTACATTGCCGGTTGCCAAATTGCATTATCTCTTATAGTTTCCGAGATATGGACTATCGATAATTTACACCTTAGGCTCTGCTTCTAACTTGGGCCCAAATTGTAAAATCGTCTTATCTATTGGCGATTTCGTTCCAATTCACATTCCAAGTAATATTCGGCATGCTAATTACATTGCCGGTTGCCAAATTGCATTATCTCTTATGGTTTCCGAGATATGGACTATCGGTAATTTACACCTTAGGCTCTGCTTCTAACTTGGGCCCAAATTGTAAAATGGTCTTATCTATTGGCGATTTCGTTCCAATTCACATTCCAAGTAATATCTGGCATGTTAATTACATTGTCGGTTGCCAAATTGAATTATCTCTTATAGTTTCCGAGATATGGACTATCGATAATTTACACCTTAGGCTCTGCTTCTAACTTGGGCCCAAATTGTAAAATGGTCTTATCTATTTTCGATTTCATTCCAATTCACATTCCAAGTAATATCCGGCATGCTAATTACATTGTCGGTTGCCAAATTGAATTATCTCTTATAGTTTCCGAGATATGGACTATCGGTAATTTACACCTTAGGCTCTGCTTCTAACTTGGGCCCAAATTGTAAAATGGTCTTATCTATTGGCGATTTCGTTCCAATTCACATTCCAAGTAATATTCGGCATGCTAATTACATTGCCGGTTGCCAAATTGCATTATCTCTTATAGTTTCCGAGATATGGACTATCGGTAATTTACACCTTAGGCTCTGCTTCTAACTTGGGCCCAAATTGTAAAATGGTCTTATCTATTGGCGATTTCGTTCCAATTCACATTCCAAGTAATATCCGGCATGCTAATTACATTGTCGGTTGCCAAATTGAATTATCTCTTATAGTTTCCGAGATATGGACTATCGAAAATTTACACCTTAGGCTCCGCTTCTAACTTGGGCCCAAATTGTAAAATGGTCTTATCTATTGGCGATTTCGTTCCAATTCACATTCCAAGTAATATTCGGCATGCTAATTACATTGCCGGTTGCCAAATTGCATTATCTCTTATAGTTTCCGAGATATGGACTATCGATAATTTACACCTTAGGCTCTGCTTCTAACTTGGGCCCAAATTGTAAAATGGTCTTATCTATTGGCGATTTCGTTCCAATTCACACTCCAAGTAATATTCGGCATGCTAATTACATTGCCGGTTGCGAAATTGCATTATCTCTTATAGTTTCCGAGATATGGACTATCAATAATTTACACCTTAGGCTCTGCTTCTAACTTGGGCCCAAATTGTAAAATGGTCTTATCTATTGGCGATTTCGTTCCAATTCACATTCCAAGTAATATTCGGCATGCTAATTACATTGCCGGTTGCCAAATTGCATTATCTCTTATAGTTTCCGAGATATGGACTATCGATAATTTACACCTTAGGCTCTGCTTCTAACTTGGGCCCAAATTGTAAAATGGTCTTATCTATTGGCGATTTCGTTCCAATTCACATTCCAAGTAATATTCGGCATGCTAATTACATTGCCGGTTGCCAAATTGCATTATCTCTTATAGTTTCCGAGATATGGACTATCGATAATTTACACTTTAGGCTCTGCTTCTAACTTGGGCCCAAATTCTAAAATGGTCTTATCTATTGGCGATTTCGTTCCAATTCACATTCCAAGTAATATTCGGCATGCTAATTACATTGCCGGTTGCCAAATTGCATTATCTCTTATAGTTTCCGAGATATGGACTATCGATAATTTACACCTTAGGCTCTGCTTCTAACTTGGGCCCAAATTGTAAAATGGTCTTCTCTATTGGCGATTTCGTTCCAATTCACATTCCAAGTAATATTCGGCATGCTAATTACATTGCCGGTTGCCAAATTGCATTATCTCTTATAGTTTCCGAGATATGGACTATCGATAATTTACACCTTAGGCTCTGCTTCTAACTTGGGCCCAAATTGTAAAATGGTCTTATCTATTGGCGATTTCGTTCCAATTCACATTCCAAGTAATATTCGGCATGCTAATTACATTGCCGGTTGCCAAATTGCATTATCTCTTATAGTTTCCGAGATATGGACTATCGATAATTTACACCTTAGGCTCTGCTTCTAACTTGGGCCCAAATTGTAAAATGGTCTTCTCTATTGGCGATTTCGTTCCAATTCACATTCCAAGTAATATTCGGCATGCTAATTACATTGCCGGTTGCCAAATTGCATTATCTCTTATAGTTTCCGAGATATGGACTATCGATAATTTACACCTTAGGCTCTGCTTCTAACTTGGGCCCAAATTGTGAAATGGTCTTATCTATTGGCGATTTCGTTCCAATTCACATTCCAAGTAATATTCGGCATGCTAATTACACTGCCGGTTGCCTAATTGCATTATCTCTTATAGTTTCCGAGATATGGACTATCGATAATTTACACCTTAGGCTCTGCTTCTAACTTGGGCCCAAATTGTAAAATGGTCTTCTCTATTGGCGATTTCGTTCCAATTCACATTCCAAGTAATATTCGGCATGCTAATTACATTGCCGGTTGCCAAATTGCATTATCTCTTATAGTTTCCGAGATATGGACTATCGATAATTTACACCTTAGGCTCTGCTTCTAACTTGGGCCCAAATTGTAAAATCGTCTTATCTATTGGCGATTTCGTTCCAATTCACATTCCAAGTAATATTCGGCATGCTAATTACATTGCCGGTTGCCAAATTGCATTATCTCTTATGGTTTCCGAGATATGGACTATCGGTAATTTACACCTTAGGCTCTGCTTCTAACTTGGGCCCAAATTGTAAAATGGTCTTATCTATTGGCGATTTCGTTCCAATTCACATTCCAAGTAATATCTGGCATGTTAATTACATTGTCGGTTGCCAAATTGAATTATCTCTTATAGTTTCCGAGATATGGACTATCGATAATTTACACCTTAGGCTCTGCTTCTAACTTGGGCCCAAATTGTAAAATGGTCTTATCTATTTTCGATTTCATTCCAATTCACATTCCAAGTAATATTCGGCATGCTAATTACATTGCCGGTCGCCAAATTGCATTATCTCTTATAGTTTCCGAGATATGGACTATCGATAATTTACACCTTAGGCTCTGCTTCTAACTTGGGCCCAAATTGTAAAATGGCCTTATCTATTGGCGATTTCGTTCCAATTCACATTCCAAGTAATATTCGGCATGCTAATTACATTGCCGGTTGCCAAATTGCATTATCTCTTATAGTTTCCGAGATATGGACTATCGATAATTTACACCTTAGGCTCTGCTTCTAACTTGGGCCCAAATTGTAAAATCGTCTTATCTATTGGCGATTTCGTTCCAATTCACATTCCAAGTAATATTCGGCATGCTAATTACATTGCCGGTTGCCAAATTGCATTATCTCTTATAGTTTCCGAGATATGGACTATCGATAATTTACACCTTAGGCTCTGCTTCTAACTTGGGCCCAAATTGTAAAATGGTCTTATCTATTGGCGATTTCGTTCCAATTCAAATTCCAAGTAATATCCGGCATGCTAATTACATTGCCGGTTGCCAAATTGAATTATCTCTTATAGTTTCCGAGATATGGACTATCGATAATTTACACCTTAGGCTCTGCTTCTAACTTGGGCCCAAATTGTAAAATGGTCTTATCTATTGGCGATTTCGTTCCAATTCACATTCCAAGTAATATTCGGCATGCTAATTACATTGCCGGTTGCCAAATTGCATTATCTCTTATAGTTTCCGAGATATGGACTATCGATAATTTGCATCTTAGGCTCTGCTTCTAACTTGGGCCCAAATTGTAAAATGGTCTTATTTATTGGCGATTTCGTTCCAATTCACATTCCAAGTAATATTCGGCATGCTAATTACATTGCTGGTTGCCAAATTGCATTATCTCTTATAGTTTCCGAGATATGGACTATCGATAATTTACGCCTTAGGCTCTGCTTCTAACTTGGGCCCAAATTGTAAAATGGTCTTATCTAGTGGCGATTTCGTTCCAATTCACATTCCAAGTAATATTCGGCATGCTAATTACATTGCCGGTTGCCAAATTGCATTATCTCTTATAGTTTCCGAGATATGGACTATCGATAATTTACACCTTAGGCTCTGCTTCTAACTTGGGCCCAAATTGTAAAATGGTCTTCTCTATTGGCGATTTCGTTCCAATTCACATTCCAAGTAATATTCGGCATGCTAATTACATTGCCGGTTGCCAAATTGCATTATCTCTTATAGTTTCCGAGATATGGACTATCGATAATTTACACCTTAGGCTCTGCTTCTAACTTGGGCCCAAATTGTAAAATGGTCTTATCTATTGGCGATTTCGTTCCAATTCACATTCCAAGTAATATTCGGCATGCTAATTACATTGCCGGTTGCCAAATTGCATTATCTCTTATAGTTTCCGAGATATGGACTATCGATAATTTACACCTTAGGCTCTGCTTCTAACTTGGGCCCAAATTGTAAAATGGTCTTACCAATTGGCGATTTCGTTCCAATTCACATTCCAAGTAATATTCGGCATGCCAATTACATTGCCGGTTGCCAAATTGCATTATCTCTTATAGTTTCCGAGATATGGACTATCGATAATTTACACCTTAGGCTCTGCTTCTAACTTGGGCCCAAATTGTAAAATGGTCTTATCTATTGGCGATTTCGTTCCAATTCACATTCCAATTAATATTCGGCATGCTAATTACATTGCCGGTTGCCAAACTGCATTATCTCTTATAGTTTCCGAGATATGGACTATCGATAATTTACACCTTAGGCTCTGCTTCTAACTTGGGCCCAAATTGTAAAATGGTCTTATCTATTGGCGATTTCGTTCCAATTCACATTCCAAGTAATATTCGGCATGCTAATTACATTGCCGGTTGTCAAATTGCATTATCTCTTATAGTTTCCGAGATATGGACTATCGATAATTTACACCTTAGGCTCTGCTTCTAACTTGGCCCAAATTGAAAAATGGTCTTATCTATTGGCGATTTCGTTCCAATTCACATTCCAAGTAATATTCGGCATGCTAATTACATTGCCGGTTGCCAAATTGCATTATATCTTATAGTTTCCGAGATATGGACTATCGATAATTTACACCTTAGGCTCTGCTTCTAACTTGGGCCCAAATTGTAAAATGGTCTTATCTATTGGCGATTTCGTTCCAATTCACATTCCAAGTAATATTCGGCATGCTAATTACATTGCCGGTTGCCAAATTGATTTATCTCTTATAGTTTCCGAGATATGGACTATCGATAATTTACACCTTAGGCTCTGCTTCTAACTTGGGCCCAAATTGTAAAATGGTCTTACCTATTGGCGATTTCGTTCCAATTCACATTCCAAGTAGTATTCGGCATGCTAATTACATTGCCGGTCGCCAAATTGCATTATCTCTTATAGTTTCCGAGATATGGACTATCGATAATTTACACCTTAGGCTCTGCTTCTAACTTGGGCCCAAATTGTAAAATGGTCTTATCTATTGGCGATTTCGTTCCAATTCACATTCCAAGTAATATTCGGCATGCTAATTACATTGCCGGTTGCGAAATTGCATTATCTCTTATAGTTTCCGAGATATGGACTATCAATAATTTACACCTTAGGCTCTGCTTCTAACTTGGGCCCAAATTGTAAAATGGTCTTATCTATTGGCGATTTCGTTCCAATTCACATTCCAAGTAATAATCGGCATGCTAATTACATTGCCGGTTGCCAAATTGCATTATCTCTTATAGTTTCCGAGATATGGACTATCGATAATTTACACCTTAGGCTCTGCTTCTAACTTGGGCCCAAATTGTAAAATGGTCTTATCTATTGGCGATTTCGTTCCAATTCACATTCCAAGTAATATTCGGCATGCTAATTACATTGCCGGTTGTCAAATTGCATTATCTCTTATAGTTTCCGAGATATGGACTATCGATAATTTACACCTTAGGCTCTGCTTCTAACTTGGCCCAAATTGAAAAATGGTCTTATCTATTGGCGATTTCGTTCCAATTCACATTCCAAGTAATATTCGGCATGCTAATTACATTGCCGGTTGCCAAATTGCATTATCTCTTATAGTTTCCGAGATATGGACTATCGATAATTTACACCTTAGGCTCTGCTTCTAACTTGGGCCCAAATTGTAAAATGGTCTTATCTATTGGCGATTTCGTTCCAATTCACATTCCAAGTAATATTCGGCATGCTAATTACATTGCCGGTTGCGAAATTGCATTATCTCTTATAGTTTCCGAGATATGGACTATCGATAATTTACACCTTAGGCTCTGCTTCTAACTTGGGCCCAAATTGTAAAATGGTCTTATCTATTGGCGATTTCGTTCCAATTCACATTCCAAGTAATATTCGGCATGCTAATTACATTGCCGGTTGCCAAATTGCATTATCTCTTATAGTTTCCGAGATATGGACTATCGATAATTTACACCTTAGGCTCTGCTTCTAACTTGGGCCCAATTTGTAAAATGGCCTTATCTATTGGCGATTTCGTCCCAATTCACATTCCAAGTATTATTCGGCATGCTAATTACATTGCCGGTTGCCAAATTGCATTATCTCTTATAGTTTCCGAGATATGGACTATCGATAATTTACACCTTAGGCTCTGCTTCTAACTTGGGCCCAAATTGTAAAATGGCCTTATCTATTGGCGATTTCGTCCCAATTCACATTCCAAGTATTATTCGGCATGCTAATTACATTGCCGGTTGCCAAATTGCATTATCTCTTATAGTTTCCGAGATATGGACTATCGATAATTTACACCTTAGGCTCTGCTTCTAACTTGGGCCCAAATTGTAAAATGGTCTTATCTATTGGCGATTTCGTTCCAATTCACATTCCAAGTAATATTCGGCATGCTAATTACATTGCCGGTTGCCAAATTGCATTATCTCTTATAGTTTCCGAGATATGGACTATCGATAATTTACACCTTAGGCTCTGCTTCTAACTTGGGCCCAATTTGTAAAATGGCCTTATCTATTGGCGATTTCGTCCCAATTCACATTCCAAGTATTATTCGGCATGCTAATTACATTGCCGGTTGCCAAATTGCATTATCTCTTATAGTTTCCGAGATATGGACTATCGATAATTTACACCTTAGGCTCTGCTTCTAACTTGGGCCCAAATTGTAAAATGCTCTTATCTATTGGCGATTTCGTTCCAATTCACATTCCAAGTAATATTCGGCATGCTAATTACATTGCCGGTTGCCAAATTGCATTATCTCTTATAGTTTCCGAGATATGGACTGTCGATAATTTACACCTTAGGCTCTGCTTCTAACTTGGGCCCAAATTGTAAAATGGTCTTATCTATTGGCGATTTCGTTCCAATTCACATTCCAAGTAATATTCGGCATGCTAATTACATTGCCGGTTGCCAAATTGCATTATCTCTTATAGTTTCCGAGATATGGACTATCGATAATTTACACCTTAGGCTCTGCTTCTAACTTGGGCCCAAATTGTAAAATGGTCTTATCTATTGGCGATTTCGTTCCAATTCACATTCCAAGTAATATACGGCATGCTAATTACATTGCCGGTTGCCAAATTGCATTATCTCTTATAGTTTCCGAGATATGGACTATCGATAATTTACACCTTAGGCTCTGCTTCTAACTTGGGCCCAAATTGTAAAATGGTCTTATCTATTGGCGATTTCGTTCCAATTCACAGTCCAAGTAATATTCGGCATGCTAATTACATTGCCGGTTGCCAAATTGCATTATCTCTTATAGTTTCCGAGATATGGACTATCGATAATTTACACCTTAGGCTCTGCTTCTAACTTGGGCCCAATTTGTAAAATGGCCTTATCTATTGGCGATTTCGTCCCAATTCACATTCCAAGTATTATTCGGCATGCTAATTACATTGCCGGTTGCCAAATTGCATTATCTCTTATAGTTTCCGAGATATGGACTATCGATAATTTACACCTTAGGCTCTGCTTCTAACTTGGGCCCAAATTGTAAAATGGTCTTATCTATTGGCGATTTCGTTCCAATTCACATTCCAAGTAATATTCGGCATGCTAATTACATTGCCGGTTGCGAAATTGCATTATCTCTTATAGTTTCCGAGATATGGACTATCGATAATTTACACCTTAGGCTCTGCTTCTAACTTGGGCCCAAATTGTAAAATGGTCTTATCTATTGGCGATTTCGTTCCAATTCACATTCCAAGTAATATTCGGCATGCTAATTACATTGCCGGTTGCCAAATTGCATTATCTCTTATAGTTTCCGAGATATGGACTATCGATAATTTACACCTTAGGCTCTGCTTCTAACTTGGGCCCAATTTGTAAAATGGCCTTATCTATTGGCGATTTCGTCCCAATTCACATTCCAAGTATTATTCGGCATGCTAATTACATTGCCGGTTGCCAAATTGCATTATCTCTTATAGTTTCCGAGATATGGACTATCGATAATTTACACCTTAGGCTCTGCTTCTAACTTGGGCCCAAATTGTAAAATGCTCTTATCTATTGGCGATTTCGTTCCAATTCACATTCCAAGTAATATTCGGCATGCTAATTACATTGCCGGTTGCCAAATTGCATTATCTCTTATAGTTTCCGAGATATGGACTGTCGATAATTTACACCTTAGGCTCTGCTTCTAACTTGGGCCCAAATTGTAAAATGGTCTTATCTATTGGCGATTTCGTTCCAATTCACATTCCAAGTAATATTCGGCATGCTAATTACATTGCCGGTTGCCAAATTGCATTATCTCTTATAGTTTCCGAGATATGGACTATCGATAATTTACACCTTAGGCTCTGCTTCTAACTTGGGCCCAAATTGTAAAATGGTCTTATCTATTGGCGATTTCGTTCCAATTCACATTCCAAGTAATATACGGCATGCTAATTACATTGCCGGTTGCCAAATTGCATTATCTCTTATAGTTTCCGAGATATGGACTATCGATAATTTACACCTTAGGCTCTGCTTCTAACTTGGGCCCAAATTGTAAAATGGTCTTATCTATTGGCGATTTCGTTCCAATTCACAGTCCAAGTAATATTCGGCATGCTAATTACATTGCCGGTTGCCAAATTGCATTATCTCTTATAGTTTCCGAGATATGGACTATCGATAATTTACACCTTAGGCTCTGCTTCTAACTTGGGCCCAAATTGTAAAATGGTCTTATCTATTGGCGATTTCGTTCCAATTCACATTCCAAGTAATATTCGGCATGCTAATTACATTGCCGGTTGCCAAATTGCATTATCTCTTATAGTTTCCGAGATATGGACTATCGATTATTTACACCTTAGGCTCTGCTTCTAACTTGGGCCCAAATTGTAAAATGGTCTTATCTATTGGCGATTTCGTTCCAATTCACATTCCAAGTAATATTCGGCATGCTAATTACATTGCCGGTTGCCAAATTGCATTATCTCTTATAGTTTCCGAGATATGGACTATCGATAATTTACACCTTAGGCTCTGCTTCTAACTTGGGCCCAAATTGTAAAATGGTCTTATCTATTGGCGATTTCGTTCCAATTCACATTCCAAGTAATATTCGGCATGCTAATTACATTGCCGGTTGCCAAATTGATTTATCTCTTATAGTTTCCGAGATATGGACTATCGATAATTTACACCTTAGGCTCTGCTTCTAACTTGGGCCCAAATTGTAAAATGGTCTTACCTATTGGCGATTTCGTTCCAATTCACATTCCAAGTAGTATTCGGCATGCTAATGACTTTGCCGGTCGCCAAATTGCATTATCTCTTATAGTTTCCGAGATATGGACTATCGATAATTTACACCTTAGGCTCTGCTTCTAACTTGGGCCCAAATTGTAAAATGGTCTTATCTATTGGCGATTTCGTTCCAATTCACATTCCAAGTAATAATCGGCATGCTAATTACATTGCCGGTTGCCAAATTGCATTATCTCTTATAGTTTCCGAGATATGGACTATCGATAATTTACACCTTAGGCTCCGCTTCTAACTTGGGCCCAAATTGTAAAATGGTCTTATCTATTGGCGATTTCGTTCCAATTCACATTCCAAGTAATATTCGGCATGCTAATTACATTGCCGGTTGCCAAATTGCATTATCTCTTATAGTTTCCGAGATATGGACTATCGGTAATTTACACCTTAGGCTCTGCTTCTAACTTGGGCCCAAATTGTAAAATGGTCTTATCTATTGGCGATTTCGTTCCAATTCACATTCCAAGTAATATCCGGCATGCTAATTACATTGTCGGTTGCCAAATTGAATTATCTCTTATAGTTTCCGAGATATGGACTATCGAAAATTTACACCTTAGGCTCCGCTTCTAACTTGGGCCCAAATTGTAAAATGGTCTTATCTATTGGCGATTTCGTTCCAATTCACATTCCAAGTAATATTCGGCATGCTAATTACATTGCCGGTTGCCAAATTGCATTATCTCTTATAGTTTCCGAGATATGGACTATCGATAATTTACACCTTAGGCTCTGCTTCTAACTTGGGCCCAAATTGTAAAATGGTCTTATCTATTGGCGATTTCGTTCCAATTCACACTCCAAGTAATATTCGGCATGCTAATTACATTGCCGGTTGCGAAATTGCATTATCTCTTATAGTTTCCGAGATATGGACTATCAATAATTTACACCTTAGGCTCTGCTTCTAACTTGGGCCCAAATTGTAAAATGGTCTTATCTATTGGCGATTTCGTTCCAATTCACATTCCAAGTAATATTCGGCATGCTAATTACATTGCCGGTTGCCAAATTGCATTATCTCTTATAGTTTCCCAGATATGGACTATCGATAATTTACACCTTAGGCTCTGCTTCTAACTTGGGCCCAAATTGTAAAATGGTCTTATCTATTGGCGATTTCGTCCCAATTCACATTCCAAGTGATATTCGGCATGCTAATTACATTGCCGGTTGCCAAATTGCATTATCTCTTATAGTTTCCGAGATATGAACTATCGATAATTTACACCTTAGGCTCTGCTTCTAACTTGGGCCCAAATTGTAAAATGGTCTTATCTATTGGCGATTTCGTTCCAATTCACATTCCAAGTAATATTCGGCAAGCTAATTACATTGCCGGTTGCCAAATTGCATTATCTCTTATAGTTTCCGAGATATGGACTATCGATAATTTACACCTTAGGCTCTGCTTCTAACTTGGGCCCAAATTGTAAAATGGTCTTATCTATTGGCGATTTCGTTCCAATTCACACTCCAAGTAATATTCGGCATGCTAATTACATTGCCGGTTGCGAAATTGCATTATCTCTTATAGTTTCCGAGATATGGACTATCAATAATTTACACCTTAGGCTCTGCTTCTAACTTGGGCCCAAATTGTAAAATGGTCTTATCTATTGGCGATTTCGTTCCAATTCACATTCCAAGTAATATTCGGCATGCTAATTACATTGCCGGTTGCCAAATTGCATTATCTCTTATAGTTTCCGAGATATTGACTATCGATAATTTACACCTTAGGCTCTTCTTCTAACTTGGGCCCAAATTGTAAAATGGTCTTATCTATTGGCGATTTCGTTTCAATTCACATTCCAAGTACTATTCGGCTTGCTAATAACATTGCCGGTTGCCAAATTGCATTATCTCTTATAGTTTCCGAGATATGGACTATCGATAATTTACACCTTAGGCTCTGCTTCTAACTTGGGCCCAAATTGTAAAATCGTCTTATCTATTGGCGATTTCGTTCCAATTCACATTCCAAGTAATATTCGGCATGCTAATTACATTGCCGGTTGCCAAATTGCATTATCTCTTATAGTTTCCGAGATATGGACTATCGGTAATTTACACCTTAGGCTCTGCTTCTAACTTGGGCCCAAATTGTAAAATGGTCTTATCTATTGGCGATTTCGTTCCAATTCACATTCCAAGTTATATCCGGCATGCTAATTACATTGTCGGTTGCCAAATTGAATTATCTCTTATAGTTTCCGAGATATGGACTATCGATAATTTACACCTTAGGCTCCGCTTCTAACTTGGGCCCAAATTGTAAAATGGTCTTATCTATTGGCGATTTCGTTCCAATTCACATTCCAAGTAATATTCGGCATGCTAATTACATTGCCGGTTGCCAAATTGCATTATCTCTTATAGTTTCCGAGATATGGACTATCGATAATTTACACCTTAGGCTCTGCTTCTAACTTGGGCCCAAATTGTAAAATGGTCTTATCTATTGGCGATTTCGTTCCAATTCACATTCCAAGTAATATCCGGCATGCTAATTACATTGTCGGTTGCCAAATTGAATTATCTCTTATAGTTTCCGAGATATGGACTATCGAAAATTTACACCTTAGGCTCCGCTTCTAACTTGGGCCCAAATTGTAAAATGGTCTTATCTATTGGCGATTTCGTTCCAATTCACATTCCAAGTAATATTCGGCATGCTAATTACATTGCCGGTTGCCAAATTGCATTATCTCTTATAGTTTCCGAGATATGGACTATCGATAATTTACACCTTAGGCTCTGCTTCTAACTTGGGCCCAAATTGTAAAATGGTCTTATCTATTGGCGATTTCGTTCCAATTCACACTCCAAGTAATATTCGGCATGCTAATTACATTGCCGGTTGCGAAATTGCATTATCTCTTATAGTTTCCGAGATATGGGCTATCAATAATTTACACCTTAGGCTCTGCTTCTAACTTGGGCCCAAATTGTAAAATGGTCTTATCTATTGGCGATTTCGTTCCAATTCACATTCCAAGTAATATTCGGCATGCTAATTACATTGCCGGTTGCCAAATTGCATTATCTCTTATAGTTTCCGAGATATGGACTATCGATAATTTACACCTTAGGCTCTGCTTCTAACTTGGGCCCAAATTGTAAAATGGTCTTATCTATTGGCGATTTCGTTCCAATTCACATTCCAAGTAATATTCGGCATGCTAATTACATTGCCGGTTGCCAAATTGCATTATCTCTTATAGTTTCCGAGATATGGACTATCGATAATTTACACTTTAGGCTCTGCTTCTAACTTGGGCCCAAATTCTAAAATGGTCTTATCTATTGGCGATTTCGTTCCAATTCACATTCCAAGTAATATTCGGCATGCTAATTACATTGCCGGTTGCCAAATTGCATTATCTCTTATAGTTTCCGAGATATGGACTATCGATAATTTACACCTTAGGCTCTGCTTCTAACTTGGGCCCAAATTGTAAAATGGTCTTCTCTATTGGCGATTTCGTTCCAATTCACATTCCAAGTAATATTCGGCATGCTAATTACATTGCCGGTTGCCAAATTGCATTATCTCTTATAGTTTCCGAGATATGGACTATCGATAATTTACACCTTAGGCTCTGCTTCTAACTTGGGCCCAAATTGTAAAATGGTCTTATCTATTGGCGATTTCGTTCCAATTCACATTCCAAGTAATATTCGGCATGCTAATTACATTGCCGGTTGCCAAATTGCATTATCTCTTATAGTTTCCGAGATATGGACTATCGATAATTTACACCTTAGGCTCTGCTTCTAACTTGGGCCCAAATTGTAAAATGGTCTTCTCTATTGGCGATTTCGTTCCAATTCACATTCCAAGTAATATTCGGCATGCTAATTACATTGCCGGTTGCCAAATTGCATTATCTCTTATAGTTTCCGAGATATGGACTATCGATAATTTACACCTTAGGCTCTGCTTCTAACTTGGGCCCAAATTGTGAAATGGTCTTATCTATTGGCGATTTCGTTCCAATTCACATTCCAAGTAATATTCGGCATGCTAATTACACTGCCGGTTGCCTAATTGCATTATCTCTTATAGTTTCCGAGATATGGACTATCGATAATTTACACCTTAGGCTCTGCTTCTAACTTGGGCCCAAATTGTGAAATGGTCTTATCTATTGGCGATTTCGTTCCAATTCACATTCCAAGTAATATTCGGCATGCTAATTACATTGCCGGTCGCCAAATTGCATTATCTCTTATAGTTTCCGAGATATGGACTATCGATAATTTACACCTTAGGCTCTGCTTCTAACTTGGGCCCAAATTGTAAAATGGCCTTATCTATTGGCGATTTCTTTCCAATTCACATTCCAAGTAATATTCGGCATGCTAATTACATTGCCGGTTGCCAAATTGCATTATCTCTTATAGTTTCCGAGATATGGACTATCGATAATTTACACCTTAGGCTCTGCTTCTAACTTGGGCCCAAATTGTAAAATGGTCTTATCTATTGGCGATTTCGTTCCAATTCACATTCCAAGTAATATTCGGCATGCTAATTACATTGCCGGTTGCCAAATTGCATTATCTCTTATAGTTTCCGAGATATGGACTATCGATAATTTACACCTTAGGCTCTGCTTCTAACTTGGGCCCAAATTGTAAAATGGTCTTACCAATTGGCGATTTCGTTCCAATTCACATTCCAAGTAATATTCGGCATGCCAATTACATTGCCGGTTGCCAAATTGCATTATCTCTTATAGTTTCCGAGATATGGACTATCGATAATTTACACCTTAGGCTCTGCTTCTAACTTGGGCCCAAATTGTAAAATGGTCTTATCTATTGGCGATTTCGTTCCAATTCACATTCCAATTAATATTCGGCATGCTAATTACATTGCCGGTTGCCAAACTGCATTATCTCTTATAGTTTCCGAGATATGGACTATCGATAATTTACACCTTAGGCTCTGCTTCTAACTTGGGCCCAAATTGTAAAATGGTCTTATCTATTGGCGATTTCGTTCCAATTCACATTCCAAGTAATATTCGGCATGCTAATTACATTGCCGGTTGTCAAATTGCATTATCTCTTATAGTTTCCGAGATATGGACTATCGATAATTTACACCTTAGGCTCTGCTTCTAACTTGGCCCAAATTGAAAAATGGTCTTATCTATTGGCGATTTCGTTCCAATTCACATTCCAAGTAATATTCGGCATGCTAATTACATTGCCGGTTGCCAAATTGCATTATATCTTATAGTTTCCGAGATATGGACTATCGATAATTTACACCTTAGGCTCTGATTCTAACTTGGGCCCAAATTGTAAAATGGTCTTATCTATTGGCGATTTCGTTCCAATTCACATTCCAAGTAATATTCGGCATGCTAATTACATTGCCGGTTGCCAAATTGCATTATCTCTTATAGTTTCCGAGATATGGACTATCGATAATTTACACCTTAGGCTCTGCTTCTAACTTGGGCCCAAATTGTAAAATGGTCTTATCTATTGGCGATTTCGTTCCAATTCACATTCCAAGTAATATTCGGCATGCTAATTACATTGCCGGTTGCCAAATTGCATTATCTCTTATAGTTTCCGAGATATGGACTATCGATAATTTACACCTTAGGCTCTGCTTCTAACTTGGGCCCAAATTGTAAAATGGTCTTCTCTATTGGCGATTTCGTTCCAATTCACATTCCAAGTAATATTCGGCATGCTAATTACATTGCCGGTTGCCAAATTGCATTATCTCTTATAGTTTCCGAGATATGGACTATCGATAATTTACACCTTAGGCTCTGCTTCTAACTTGGGCCCAAATTGTGAAATGGTCTTATCTATTGGCGATTTCGTTCCAATTCACATTCCAAGTAATATTCGGCATGCTAATTACACTGCCGGTTGCCTAATTGCATTATCTCTTATAGTTTCCGAGATATGGACTATCGATAATTTACACCTTAGGCTCTGCTTCTAACTTGGGCCCAAATTGTAAAATGGTCTTCTCTATTGGCGATTTCGTTCCAATTCACATTCCAAGTAATATTCGGCATGCTAATTACATTGCCGGTTGCCAAATTGCATTATCTCTTATAGTTTCCGAGATATGGACTATCGATAATTTACACCTTAGGCTCTGCTTCTAACTTGGGCCCAAATTGTAAAATCGTCTTATCTATTGGCGATTTCGTTCCAATTCACATTCCAAGTAATATTCGGCATGCTAATTACATTGCCGGTTGCCAAATTGCATTATCTCTTATGGTTTCCGAGATATGGACTATCGGTAATTTACACCTTAGGCTCTGCTTCTAACTTGGGCCCAAATTGTAAAATGGTCTTATCTATTGGCGATTTCGTTCCAATTCACATTCCAAGTAATATCTGGCATGTTAATTACATTGTCGGTTGCCAAATTGAATTATCTCTTATAGTTTCCGAGATATGGACTATCGATAATTTACACCTTAGGCTCTGCTTCTAACTTGGGCCCAAATTGTAAAATGGTCTTATCTATTTTCGATTTCATTCCAATTCACATTCCAAGTAATATTCGGCATGCTAATTACATTGCCGGTCGCCAAATTGCATTATCTCTTATAGTTTCCGAGATATGGACTATCGATAATTTACACCTTAGGCTCTGCTTCTAACTTGGGCCCAAATTGTAAAATGGCCTTATCTATTGGCGATTTCGTTCCAATTCACATTCCAAGTAATATTCGGCATGCTAATTACATTGCCGGTTGCCAAATTGCATTATCTCTTATAGTTTCCGAGATATGGACTATCGATAATTTACACCTTAGGCTCTGCTTCTAACTTGGGCCCAAATTGTAAAATCGTCTTATCTATTGGCGATTTCGTTCCAATTCACATTCCAAGTAATATTCGGCATGCTAATTACATTGCCGGTTGCCAAATTGCATTATCTCTTATAGTTTCCGAGATATGGACTATCGATAATTTACACCTTAGGCTCTGCTTCTAACTTGGGCCCAAATTGTAAAATGGTCTTATCTATTGGCGATTTCGTTCCAATTCACATTCCAAGTAATATCCGGCATGCTAATTACATTGCCGGTTGCCAAATTGAATTATCTCTTATAGTTTCCGAGATATGGACTATCGATAATTTACACCTTAGGCTCTGCTTCTAACTTGGGCCCAAATTGTAAAATGGTCTTATCTATTGGCGATTTCGTTCCAATTCACATTCCAAGTAATATTCGGCATGCTAATTACATTGCCGGTTGCCAAATTGCATTATCTCTTATAGTTTCCGAGATATGGACTATCGATAATTTGCATCTTAGGCTCTGCTTCTAACTTGGGCCCAAATTGTAAAATGGTCTTATTTATTGGCGATTTCGTTCCAATTCACATTCCAAGTAATATTCGGCATGCTAATTACATTGCTGGTTGCCAAATTGCATTATCTCTTATAGTTTCCGAGATATGGACTATCGATAATTTACGCCTTAGGCTCTGCTTCTAACTTGGGCCCAAATTGTAAAATGGTCTTATCTAGTGGCGATTTCGTTCCAATTCACATTCCAAGTAATATTCGGCATGCTAATTACATTGCCGGTTGCCAAATTGCATTATCTCTTATAGTTTCCGAGATATGGACTATCGATAATTTACACCTTAGGCTCTGCTTCTAACTTGGGCCCAAATTGTAAAATGGTCTTCTCTATTGGCGATTTCGTTCCAATTAACATTCCAAGTAATATTCGGTATGCTAATTACATTGCCGGTTGCCAAATTGCATTATCTCTTATAGTTTCCGAGATATGGACTATCGATAATTTACACCTTAGGCTCTGCTTCTAACTTGGGCCCAAATTGTAAAATGGTCTTATCTATTGGCGATTTCGTTCCAATTCACATTCCAAGTAATATTCGGCATGCTAATTACATTGCCGGTTGCCAAATTGCATTATCTCTTATAGTTTCCGAGATATGGACTATCGATAATTTACACCTTAGGCTCTGCTTCTAACTTGGGCCCAAATTGTAAAATGGTCTTACCAATTGGCGATTTCGTTCCAATTCACATTCCAAGTAATATTCGGCATGCCAATTACATTGCCGGTTGCCAAATTGCATTATCTCTTATAGTTTCCGAGATATGGACTATCGATAATTTACACCTTAGGCTCTGCTTCTAACTTGGGCCCAAATTGTAAAATGGTCTTATCTATTGGCGATTTCGTTCCAATTCACATTCCAATTAATATTCGGCATGCTAATTACATTGCCGGTTGCCAAACTGCATTATCTCTTATAGTTTCCGAGATATGGACTATCGATAATTTACACCTTAGGCTCTGCTTCTAACTTGGGCCCAAATTGTAAAATGGTCTTATCTATTGGCGATTTCGTTCCAATTCACATTCCAAGTAATATTCGGCATGCTAATTACATTGCCGGTTGTCAAATTGCATTATCTCTTATAGTTTCCGAGATATGGACTATCGATAATTTACACCTTAGGCTCTGCTTCTAACTTGGCCCAAATTGAAAAATGGTCTTATCTATTGGCGATTTCGTTCCAATTCACATTCCAAGTAATATTCGGCATGCTAATTACATTGCCGGTTGCCAAATTGCATTATATCTTATAGTTTCCGAGATATGGACTATCGATAATTTACACCTTAGGCTCTGATTCTAACTTGGGCCCAAATTGTAAAATGGTCTTATCTATTGGCGATTTCGTTCCAATTCACATTCCAAGTAATATTCGGCATGCTAATTACATTGCCGGTTGCCAAATTGATTTATCTCTTATAGTTTCCGAGATATGGACTATCGATAATTTACACCTTAGGCTCTGCTTCTAACTTGGGCCCAAATTGTAAAATAGTCTTACCTATTGGCGATTTCGTTCCAATTCACATTCCAAGTAGTATTCGGCATGCTAATTACATTGCCGGTCGCCAAATTGCATTATCTCTTATAGTTTCCGAGATATGGACTATCGATAATTTACACCTTAGGCTCTGCTTCTAACTTGGGCCCAAATTGTAAAATGGTCTTATCTATTGGCGATTTCGTTCCAATTCACATTCCAAGTAATATTCGGCATGCTAATTACATTGCCGGTTGCGAAATTGCATTATCTCTTATAGTTTCCGAGATATGGACTATCAATAATTTACACCTTAGGCTCTGCTTCTAACTTGGGCCCAAATTGTAAAATGGTCTTATCTATTGGCGATTTCGTTCCAATTCACATTCCAAGTAATAATCGGCATGCTAATTACATTGCCGGTTGCCAAATTGCATTATCTCTTATAGTTTCCGAGATATGGACTATCGATAATTTACACCTTAGGCTCTGCTTCTAACTTGGGCCCAAATTGTAAAATGGTCTTATCTATTGGCGATTTCGTTCCAATTCACATTCCAAGTAATATTCGGCATGCTAATTACATTGCCGGTTGTCAAATTGCATTATCTCTTATAGTTTCCGAGATATGGACTATCGATAATTTACACCTTAGGCTCTGCTTCTAACTTGGCCCAAATTGAAAAATGGTCTTATCTATTGGCGATTTCGTTCCAATTCACATTCCAAGTAATATTCGGCATGCTAATTACATTGCCGGTTGCCAAATTGCATTATCTCTTATAGTTTCCGAGATATGGACTATCGATAATTTACACCTTAGGCTCTGCTTCTAACTTGGGCCCAAATTGTAAAATGGTCTTATCTATTGGCGATTTCGTTCCATTTCACATTCCAAGTAATATTCGGCATGCTAATTACATTGCCGGTTGCCAAATTGAATTATCTCTTATAGTTTCCGAGATATGGACTATCGATAATTTACACCTTAGGCTCTGCTTCTAACTTGGGCCCAAATTGTAAAATGGTCTTATCTATTGGCGATTTCGTTCCAATTCACATTCCAAGTAATATTCGGCATGCTAATTACATTGCCGGTTGCGAAATTGCATTATCTCTTATAGTTTCCGAGATATGGACTATCGATAATTTACACCTTAGGCTCTGCTTCTAACTTGGGCCCAAATTGTAAAATGGTCTTATCTATTGGCGATTTCGTTCCAATTCACATTCCAAGTAATATTCGGCATGCTAATTACATTGCCGGTTGCCAAATTGCATTATCTCTTATAGTTTCCGAGATATGGACTATCGATAATTTACACCTTAGGCTCTGCTTCTAACTTGGGCCCAATTTGTAAAATGGCCTTATCTATTGGCGATTTCGTCCCAATTCACATTCCAAGTATTATTCGGCATGCTAATTACATTGCCGGTTGCCAAATTGCATTATCTCTTATAGTTTCCGAGATATGGACTATCGATAATTTACACCTTAGGCTCTGCTTCTAACTTGGGCCCAAATTGTAAAATGGTCTTATCTATTGGCGATTTCGTTCCAATTCACATTCCAAGTAATATTCGGCATGCTAATTACATTGCCGGTTGCCAAATTGCATTATCTCTTATAGTTTCCGAGATATGGACTGTCGATAATTTACACCTTAGGCTCTGCTTCTAACTTGGGCCCAAATTGTAAAATGGTCTTATCTATTGGCGATTTCGTTCCAATTCACAGTCCAAGTAATATTCGGCATGCTAATTACATTGCCGGTTGCCAAATTGCATTATCTCTTATAGTTTCCGAGATATGGACTATCGATAATTTACACCTTAGGCTCTGCTTCTAACTTGGGCCCAAATTGTAAAATGGTCTTATCTATTGGCGATTTCGTTCCAATTCACATTCCAAGTAATATTCGGCATGCTAATTACATTGCCGGTTGCCAAATTGCATTATCTCTTATAGTTTCCGAGATATGGACTATCGATTATTTACACCTTAGGCTCTGCTTCTAACTTGGGCCCAAATTGTAAAATGGTCTTATCTATTGGCGATTTCGTTCCAATTCACATTCCAAGTAATATTCGGCATGCTAATTACATTGCCGGTTGCCAAATTGCATTATCTCTTATAGTTTCCGAGATATGGACTATCGATTATTTACACCTTAGGCTCTGCTTCTAACTTGGGCCCAAATTGTAAAATGGTCTTATCTATTGGCGATTTCGTTCCAATTCACATTCCAAGTAATATTCGGCATGCTAATTACATTGCCGGTTGCCAAATTGCATTATCTCTTATAGTTTCCGAGATATGGACTATCGATAATTTACACCTTAGGCTCTGCTTCTAACTTGGGCCCAAATTGTAAAATGGTCTTACCTATTGGCGATTTCGTTCCAATTCACATTCCAAGTAGTATTCGGCATGCTAATGACTTTGCCGGTCGCCAAATTGCATTATCTCTTATAGTTTCCGAGATATGGACTATCGATAATTTACACCTTAGGCTCTGCTTCTAACTTGGGCCCAAATTGTAAAATGGTCTTATCTATTGGCGATTTCGTTCCAATTCACATTCCAAGTAATATTCGGCATGCTAATTACATTGCCGGTTGCGAAATTGCATTATCTCTTATAGTTTCCGAGATATGGACTATGAATAATTTACACCTTAGGCTCTGCTTCTAACTTGGGCCCAAATTGTAAAATGGTCTTATCTATTGGCGATTTCGTTCCAATTCACATTCCAAGTAATATTCGGCATGCTAATTACATTGCCGGTTGTCAAATTGCATTATCTCTTATAGTTTCCGAGATATGGACTATCGATAATTTACACCTTAGGCTCTGCTTCTAACTTGGCCCAAATTGAAAAATGGTCTTATCTATTGGCGATTTCGTTCCAATTCACATTCCAAGTAATATTCGGCATGCTAATTACATTGCCGGTTGCCAAATTGCATTATCTCTTATAGTTTCCGAGATATGGACTATCGATAATTTACACCTTAGGCTCTGCTTCTAACTTGGGCCCAAATTGTAAAATGGTCTTATCTATTGGCGATTTCGTTCCAATTCACATTCCAAGTAATATTCGGCATGCTAATTACATTGCCGGTTGCCAAATTGAATTATCTCTTATAGTTTCCGAGATATGGACTATCGATAATTTACACCTTAGGCTCTGCTTCTAACTTGGGCCCAAATTGTAAAATGGTCTTACCTATTGGCGATTTCGTTCCAATTCACATTCCAAGTAGTATTCGGCATGCTAATTACATTGCCGGTTGCCAAATTGCATTATCTCTTATAGTTTCCGAGATATGGACTATCGATAATTTACACCTTAGGCTCTGCTTCTAACTTGGGCCCAAATTGTAAAATGGTCTTATCTATTGGCGATTTCGTTCCAATTCACATTCCAAGTAATATTCGGCATGCTAATTACATTGCCGGTTGCCAAATTGCATTATCTCTTATAGTTTCCGAGATATGGATTATCGATAATTTACACCTTAGGCTCTGCTTCTAACTTGGGCCCAAATTGTATAATGGTCTTATCTATTGGCGATTTCGTCCCAATTCACATTCCAAGTGATATTCGGCATGCTAATTACATTGCCGGTTGCGAAATTGCATTATCTCTTATAGTTTCCGAGATATGGACTATCAATAATTTACACCTTAGGCTCTGCTTCTAACTTGGGCCCAAATTGTAAAATGGTCTTATCTATTGGCGATTTCGTTCCAATTCACATTCCAAGTAATATTCGGCATGCTAATTACATTGCCGGTTGCCAAATTGCATTATCTCTTATAGTTTCCGAGATATGGACTATCGATAATTTACACCTTAGGCTCTGCTTCTAACTTGGGCCCAAATTGTAAAATGGTCTTATCTATTGGCGATTTCGTTCCAATTCACATTCCAAGTAATATTCGGCATGCTAATTACATTGCCGGTTGTCAAATTGCATTATCTCTTATAGTTTCCGAGATATGGACTATCGATAATTTACACCTTAGGCTCTGCTTCTAACTTGGGCCCAAATTGTAAAATGGTCTTATCTATTGGCGATTTCGTTCCAATTCACATTTCAAGTAATATTCGGCATGCTAATTACATTGCCGGTTGCCAAATTGCATTATCTCTTATAGTTTCCGAGATATGGACTATCGATAATTTACACCTTAGGCTCTGCTTCTAACTTGGACCCAAATTGTAAAATGGCCTTATCTATTGGCGATTTCGTCCCAATTCACATTCCAAGTAATATTCGGCATGCTAATTACATTGCCGGTTGCCAAATTGCATTATCTCTTATAGTTTCCGAGATATGGACTATCGATAATTTACACCTTAGGCTCTGCTTCTAACTTGGGCCCAAATTGTAAAATGGTCTTATCTATTGGCGATTTCGTTCCAATTCACATTCCAAGTAATATTCGGCATGCTAATTACATTGCCGGTTGCGAAATTGCATTATCTCTTATAGTTTCCGAGATATGGACTATCCATAATTTACACCTTAGGCTCTGCTTCTAACTTGGGCCCAAATTGTAAAATGGTCTTATCTATTGGCGATTTTGTCCCAATTCACATTCCAAGTAATATTCGGCATGCTAATTACATTGCCGGTTGCCAAATTGCATTATCTCTTATAGTTTCCGAGATATGGACTATCGATAATTTACACCTTAGGCTCTGCTTCTAACTTGGGCCCAAATTGTAAAATGGTCTTATCTATTGGCGATTTCGTTCCAATTCACATTCCAAGTAATATTCGGCATGCTAATTACATTGCCGGTTGTCAAATTGCATTATCTCTTATAGTTTCCGAGATATGGACTATCGATAATTTACACCTTAGGCTCTGCTTCTAACTTGGGCCCAAATTGTAAAATGGTCTTATCTATTGGCGATTTCGTTCCAATTCACATTCCAAGTAATATTCGGCATGCTAATTACATTGCCGGTTGCCAAATTGCATTATCTCTTATAGTTTCCGAGATATGGACTATCGATAATTTACACCTTAGGTTCTGCTTCTAACTTGGGCCCAAATTGTAAAATGGTCTTATCTATTGGCGATTTCGTTCCAATTCACATTCCAAGTAATATTCGGCATGCTAATTACATTGCCGGTTGCCAAATTGCATTATCTCTTATAGTTTCCGAGATATGGACTATCGATAATTTACACCTTAGGCTCTGCTTCTAACTTGGGCCCAAATTGTAAAATGGTCTTATCTATTGGCGATTTCGTTCCAATTCACACTCCAAGTAATATTCGGCATGCTAATTACATTGCCGGTTGCGAAATTGCATTATCTCTTATAGTTTCCGAGATATGGACTATCAATAATTTACACCTTAGGCTCTGCTTCTAACTTGGGCCCAAATTGTAAAATGGTCTTATCTATTGGCGATTTCGTTCCAATTCACATTCCAAGTAATATTCGGCATACTAATTACATTGCCGGTTGCCAAATTGCATTATCTCTTATAGTTTCCGAGATATGGACTATCGATAATTTACACCTTAGGCTCTGCTTCTAACTTGGGCCCAAATTGTAAAATGGCCTTATCTATTGGCGATTTCGTCCCAATTTACATTCCAAGTAATATTCGGCATGCTAATTACATTGCCGGTTGCGAAATTGCATTATCTCTTATAGTTTCCGAGATATGGACTATCGATAATTTGCATCTTAGGCTCTGCTTCTAACTTGGGCCCATATTGTAAAATGGTCTTATTTATTGGCGATTTCGTTCCAATTCACATTCCAAGTAATATTCGGCATGCTAATTACATTGCCGGTTGCCAAATTGCATTATCTCTTATAGTTTCCGAGATATGGACTATCGATAATTTACACCTTAGGCTCTGCTTCTAACTTGGGCCCAAATTGTAAAATGGTCTTATCTATTGGCGATTTCGTCCCAATTCACATTCCAAGTGATATTCGGCATGCTAATTACATTGCCGGTTGCCAAATTGCATTATCTCTTATAGTTTCCGAGATATGGACTATCGATAATTTACACCTTAGGCTCTGCTTCTAACTTAGACCCAAATTGTAAAATGGTCTTATCTATTGGCGATTTCGTTCCAATTCACATTCCAAGTAATATTCGGCATGCTAATTACATTACCGGTTGCCAAATTGCATTATCTCTTATAGTTTCCGAGATATGAATTATCGATAATTTACACCTTAAGCTCTGCTTCTAACTTGGGCCCAAATTGTAAAATGGTCTTATCTATTGGCGATTTCGTTCCAATTCACATTCCAAGTAATATTCGGCATGCTAATTACATTGCCGGTTGCCAAATTGCATTATCTCTTATAGTTTCCGAGATATGGACTATCGATAATTTACACCTTAGGCTCTGCTTCTAACTTGGGCCCAAATTGTAAAATGGTCTTATCTATTGGCGATTTCGTTCCAATTCACATTCCAAGTAATATTCGGCATGCTAATTACATTGCCGGTTGCCAAATTGCATTAACTCTTATAGTTTCCGAGATATGGACTATCGATAATTTACACCTTAGGCTCTGCTTCTAACTTGGGCCCAAATTGTAAAATGGTCTTATCTATTGGCGATTTCGTTCCAATTCACACTCCAAGTAATATTCGGCATGCTAATTACATTGCCGGTTGCGAAATTGCATTATCTCTTATAGTTTCCGAGATATGGACTATCAATAATTTACACCTTAGGCTCTGCTTCTAACTTGGGCCCAAATTGTAAAATGGTCTTATCTATTGGCGATTTCGTTCCAATTCACATTCCAAGTAATATTCGGCATACTAATTACATTGCCGGTTGCCAAATTGCATTATCTCTTATAGTTTCCGAGATATGGACTATCGATAATTTACACCTTAGGCTCTGCTTCTAACTTGGGCCCAAATTGTAAAATGGCCTTATCTATTGGCGATTTCGTCCCAATTTACATTCCAAGTAATATTCGGCATGCTAATTACATTGCCGGTTGCGAAATTGCATTATCTCTTATAGTTTCCGAGATATGGACTATCGATAATTTGCATCTTAGGCTCTGCTTCTAACTTGGGCCCATATTGTAAAATGGTCTTATTTATTGGCGATTTCGTTCCAATTCACATTCCAAGTAATATTCGGCATGCTAATTACATTGCCGGTTGCCAAATTGCATTATCTCTTATAGTTTCCGAGATATGGACTATCGATAATTTACACCTTAGGCTCTGCTTCTAACTTGGGCCCAAATTGTAAAATGGTCTTATCTATTGGCGATTTCGTCCCAATTCACATTCCAAGTGATATTCGGCATGCTAATTACATTGCCGGTTGCCAAATTGCATTATCTCTTATAGTTTCCGAGATATGGACTATCGATAATTTACACCTTAGGCTCTGCTTCTAACTTAGACCCAAATTGTAAAATGGTCTTATCTATTGGCGATTTCGTTCCAATTCACATTCCAAGTAATATTCGGCATGCTAATTACATTACCGGTTGCCAAATTGCATTATCTCTTATAGTTTCCGAGATATGAATTATCGATAATTTACACCTTAAGCTCTGCTTCTAACTTGGGCCCAAATTGTAAAATGGTCTTATCTATTGGCGATTTCGTTCCAATTCACATTCCAAGTAATATTCGGCATGCTAATTACATTGCCGGTTGCCAAATTGCATTATCTCTTATAGTTTCCGAGATATGGACTATCGATAATTTACACCTTAGGATCTGCTTCTAACTTGGGCCCAAATTGTAAAATGGTCTTATCCATTGGCGATTTCGTTCCAATTCACATTCCAAGTAATATTCGGCATGCTAATTACATTGCCGGTTGCCAAATTGCATTATCTCTTATAGTTTCCGAGATATGGACTATCGATAATTTACACCTTAGGCTCTGCTTCTAACTTGGGCCCAAATTGTAAAATGGTCTTATCTATTGGCGATTTCGTTCCAATTCACACTCCAAGTAATATTCGGCATGCTAATTACATTGCCGGTTGCGAAATTGCATTATCTCTTATAGTTTCCGAGATATGGACTATCGATAATTTACACCTTAGGCTCTGCTTCTAACTTGGGCCCAAATTGTAAAATGGTCTTATCTATTGGCGATTTCGTTCCAATTCACATTCCAAGTAATATTCGGCATGCTAATTACATTGCCGGTTGCCAAATTGCATTATCTCTTATAGTTTCCGAGATATGGACTATCGATAATTTACACCTTAGGCTCTGCTTCTAACTTGGGCCCAAATTGTAAAATGGTCTTATCTATTGGCGATTTCGTTCCAATTCACATTCCAAGTAATATTCGGCATGCTAATTACATTGCCGGTTGCCAAATTGCATTATCTCTTATAGTTTCCGAGATATGGACTATCGATAATTTACACCTTAGGCTCTGCTTCTAACTTGGGCCCAAATTGTAAAATGGTCTTATCTATTGGCGATTTCGTTCCAATTCACATTCCAAGTAATATTCGGCATGCTAATTACATTGCCGGTTGCCAAATTGCATTATCTCTTATAGTTTCCGAGATATGGACTATCGATAATTTACACCTTAGGCTCTGCTTCTAACTTGGGCCCAAATTGTAAAATGGTCTTATCTATTGGCGATTTCGTTCCAATTCACATTCCAAGTAATATTCGGCATGCTAATTACATTGCCGGTTGCCAAATTGCATTATCTCTTATAGTTTCCGAGATATGGACTATCGATAATTTACACCTTAGGCTCTGCTTCTAATTTGGGCCCAAATTGTAAAATGGTCTTATCTATTGGCGATTTCGTCCCAATTCACATTCCAAGTGATATTCGGCATGCTAATTACATTGCCGGTTGGCAAATTGCATTATCTCTTATAGTTTCCGAGATATGGACTATCAATAATTTACACCTTAGGCTCTGCTTCTAACTTGGGCCCAAATTGTAAAATGGTCTTATCTATTGGCGATTTCGTTCCAATTCACATTCCAAGTAATATACGGCATGCTAATTACATTGCCGGTTGCCAAATTGCATTATCTCTTATAGTTTCCGAGATATGGACTATCGATAATTTACACCTTAGGCTCTGCTTCTAACTTGGGCCCAAATTGTAAAATGGTCTTATCTATTGGCGATTTCGTTGCAATTCACATTCCAAGTAATATTCGGCATGCTAATTACATTGCCGGTTGCCAAATTGCATTATCTCTTATAGTTTCCGAGATATGGACTATCGATAATTTACACCTTAGGCTCTGCTTCTAACTTGGGCCCAAATTGTAAAATGGTCTTATCTATTGGCGATTTCGTTCCAATTCACATTCCAAGTAATATTCGGCATGCTAATTACATTGCCGGTTGCCAAATTGCATTATCTCTTATAGTTTCTGAGATATGGACTATCGATAATTTACACCTTAGGCTCTGCTTCTAACTTGGGCCCAAATTGTAAAATGGTCTTATCTATTGGCGATTTCGTTCCAATTCACATTCCAAGTAATATTCGGCATGCTAATTACATTGCCGGTTGCCAAATTGCATTATCTCTTATAGTTTCCGAGATATGGACTATCGATAATTTACACCTTTGGCTCTGCTTCTAATTTGGGCCCAAATTGTAAAATGGTCTTATCTATTGGCGATTTCGTTCCAATTCACATTCCAAGTAATATTCGGCATGCTAATTACATTGCCGGTTGCCAAATTGCATTATCTCTTATAGTTTCCGAGATATGGACTATCGATAGTTTACACCTTAGGCTCTGCTTCTAACTTGGGCCCAAATTGTAAAATGGTCTTATCTATTGGCGATTTCGTTCCAATTCACATTCCAAGTAATATTCGGCATGCTAATTACATTGCCGGTTGCCAAATTGCATTATCTCTTATAGTTTCCGAGATATGGACTATCGATAATTTACACCTTATGCTCTGCTTCTAACTTGGGCCCAAATTGTAAAATGGTCTTATCTATTGGCGATTTCGTTCCAATTCACACTCCAAGTAATATTCGGCATGCTAATTACATTGCCGGTTGCGAAATTGCATTATCTCTTATAGTTTCCGAGATATGGACTATCAATAATTAACACCTTAGGCTCTGCTTCTAACTTGGGCCCAAATTGTAAAATGGTCTTATCTATTGGCGATTTCGTTCCAATTCACATTCCAAGTAATATTCGGCATGCTAATTACATTGCCGGTTGCCAAATTGCATTATCTCTTATAGTTTCCGACATATGGACTATCGATAATTTACACCTTAGGCTCTGCTTCTAACTTGGGCCCAAATTGTAAAATGGCCTTATCTATTGGCGATTTCGTCCCAATTCACATTCCAAGTAATATTCGGCATGCTAATTACATTGCCGGTTGCGAAATTGCATTATCTCTTATAGTTTCAGAGATATGGACTATCGATAATTTACACCTTAGGCTCTGCTTCTAACTTGGGCCCAAATTGTAAAATGGTCTTATCTATTGGCAATTTCGTTCCAATTCACATTCCAAGTAATATTCGGCATGCTAATTACATTGCCGGTTGCCAAATTGCATTATCTCTTATAGTTTCCGAGATATGGACTATCGATAATTTACACCTTAGGCTCTGCTTCTAACTTGGGCCCAAATTGTAAAATGGTCTTATCTATTGGCGATCTCGTTCCAATTCACATTCCAAGTAATATTCGGCATGCTAATTACATTGCCGGTTGCCAAATTGCATTATCTCTTATAGTTTCCGAGATATGGACTATCGATAATTTACACCATAGGCTCTGCTTCTAACTTGGGCCCAAATTGTAAAATGGTCTTATCTATTGGCGATTTCGTTCCAATTCACATTCCAAGTAATATTCGGCATGCTAATTACATTGCCGATTGCGAAATTGCATTATCTCTTATAGTTTCAGAGATATGGACTATCGATAATTTACACCTTAGGCTCTGCTTCTAACTTGGGCCCAAATTGTAAAATGGTCTTATCTATTGGCAATTTCGTTCCAATTCACATTCCAAGTAATATTCGGCATGCTAATTACATTGCCGGTTGCCAAATTGCATTATCTCTTATAGTTTCCGAGATATGGACTATCGATAATTTACACCTTAGGCTCTGCTTCTAACTTGGGCCCAAATTGTAAAATGGTCTTATCTATTGGCGATTTCGTTCCAATTCACATTCCAAGTAGTATTCGGCATGCTAATTACATTGCCGGTTCCCAAATTGCATTATCTCTTATAGTTTCCGAGATATGGACTATCGATAATTTACACCTTAGGCTCTGCTTCTAACTTGGGCCCAAATTGTAAAATGGTCTTATCTATTGGCGATTTCGTTCCAATTCACATTCCAAGTAATATTCGGCATGCTAATTACATTGCCGGTTGCCAAATTGCATTATCTCTTATAGTTTCCGAGATATGGACTATCGATAATTTACACCTTAGGCTCTGCTTCTAACTTGGGCCCAAATTGTAAAATGGTCTTATCTATTGGCGATTTCGTTCCAATTCACATTCCAAGTAATATTCGGCATGCTAATTACATTGCCGGTTGCCAAATTGCATTATCTCTTATAGTTTCCGAGATATGGACTATCGATAATTTACACCTTAGGCTCTGCTTTTAACTTGGGCCCAAATTGTAAAATGGTCTTATCTATTGGCGATTTCGTTCCAATTCACATTCCAAGTAATATTCGGCATGCTAATTACATTGCCGGTTGCCAAATTGCATTATCTCTTATAGTTTCCGAGATATGGACTATCGATAATTTACACCTTAGGCTCTGCTTCTAACTTGGGCCCAAATTGTAAAATGGTCTTATCTATTGGCGATTTCGTCCCAATTCACATTCCAAGTGATATTCGGCATGCTAATTACATTGCCGGTTGCGAAATTGCATTATCTCTTATAGTTTCCGAGATATGGACTATCCATAATTTACACCTTAGGCTCTGCTTCTAACTTGGGCCCAAATTGTAAAATGGTCTTATCTATTGGCGATTTCGTTCCAATTCACACTCCAAGTAATATTCGGCATGCTAATTACATTGCCGGTTGCCAAATTGCATTATCTCTTATAGTTTCCGAGATATGGACTATCGATAATTTACACCTTTGGCTCTGCTTCTAACTTGGGCCCAAATTGTAAAATGGTCTTATCTATTGGCGATTTCGTTCCAATTCACATTCCAAGTAATATTCGGCATGCTAATTACATTGGCGGTTGCCAAATTGCATTATCTCTTATAGTTTCCGAGATATGGACTATCGATAATTTACACCTTAGGCTCTGCTTCTAACTTGGGCCCAAATTGTAAAATGGTCTTATCTATTGGCGATTTCGTTCCAATTCACTTTCCAAGTAATATTCGGCATGCTAATTACATTGCCTGTTGCCAAATTGCATTATCTCTTATAGTTTCCGAGATATGGACTATCGATAATTTACACCTTAGGCTCTGCTTCTAACTTGGGCCCAAATTGTAAAATGGTCTTATCTATTGGCGATTTCGTTCCAATTAACACTCCAAGTAATATTCGGCATGCTAATTACATTGCCGGTTGCGAAATTGCATTATCTCTGATAGTTTCCGAGATATGGACTATCAATAATTAACACCTTAGGCTCTGCTTCTAACTTGGGCCCAAATTGTAAAATGGTCTTATCTATTGGCGATTTCGTTCCAATTAACACTCCAAGTAATATTCGGCATGCTAATTACATTGCCGGTTGCGAAATTGCATTATCTCTGATAGTTTCCGAGATATGGACTATCAATAATTAACACCTTAGGCTCTGCTTCTAACTTGGGCCCAAATTGTAAAATGGTCTTATCTATTGGCGATTTCGTCCCAATTCACATTCCAAGTGATATTCGGCATGCTAATTACATTGCCGGTTGCGAAATTGCATTATCTCTTATAGTTTCCGAGATATGGACTATCAATAATTTACACCTTAGGCTCTGCTTCTAACTTGGGCCCAAATTGTAAAATGGTCTTATCTATTGGCGATTTCGTTCCAATTCACATTCCAGGTAATATACGGCATGCTAATTACATTGCCGGTTGCCAAATTGCATTATCTCTTATAGTTTCCGAGATATGGACTATCGATAATTTACACCTTAGGCTCTGCTTCTAACTTGGGCCCAAATTGTAAAATGGTCTTATCTATTGGCGATTTCGTTGCAATTCACATTCCAAGTAATATTCGGCATGCTAATTACATTGCCGGTTGCCAAATTGCATTATCTCTTATAGTTTCCGAGATATGGACTATCGATAATTTACACCTTAGGCTCTGCTTCTAACTTGGGCCCAAATTGTAAAATGGTCTTATCTATTGGCGATTTCGTTCCAATTCACATTCCAAGTAATATTCGGCATGCTAATTACATTGCCGGTTGCCAAATTGCATTATCTCTTATAGTTTCCGAGATATGGACTATCGATAATTTACACCTTAGGCTCTGCTTCTAACTTGGGCCCAAATTGTAAAATGTTCTTATCTATTGGCGATTTCGTCCCAATTCACATTCCAAGTGATATTCGGCATGCTAATTACATTGCCGGTTGCGAAATTGCATTATCTCTTATAGTTTCCGAGATATGGACTATCAATAATTTACACCTTAGGCTCTGCTTCTAACTTGGGCCCTAATTGTAAAATGGTCTTATCTATTGGCGATTTCGTTCCAATTCACATTCCAAGTAATATTCGGCATGCTAATTACATTGCCGGTTGCCAAATTGCATTATCTCTTATAGTTTCCGAGATATGGACTATCAATAATTTACACCTTAGGCTCTGCTTCTAACTTGGGCCCAAATTGTAAAATGGTCTTATCTATTGGCGATTTCGTTCCAATTCACATTCCAAGTAATATTCGGCATGCTAATTACATTGCCGGTTGCCAAATTGCATTATCTCTTATAGTTTCCGAGATATGGACTATCGATAATTTACACCTTTGGCTCTGCTTCTAATTTGGGCCCAAATTGTAAAATGGTCTTATCTATTGGCGATTTCGTTCCAATTCACATTCCAAGTAATATTCGGCATGCTAATTACATTGCCGGTTGCCAAATTGCATTATCTCTTATAGTTTCCGAGATATGGACTATCAATAATTTACACCTTAGGCTCTGCTTCTAACTTGGGCCCTAATTGTAAAATGGTCTTATCTATTGGCGATTTCGTTCCAATTCACATTCCAAGTAATATTCGGCATGCTAATTACATTGCCGGTTGCCAAATTGCATTATCTCTTATAGTTTCCGAGATATGGACTATCAATAATTTACACCTTAGGCTCTGCTTCTAACTTGGGCCCAAATTGTAAAATGGTCTTATCTATTGGCGATTTCGTTCCAATTCACATTCCAAGTAATATTCGGCATGCTAATTACATTGCCGGTTGCCAAATTGCATTATCTCTTATAGTTTCCGAGATATGGACTATCGATAATTTACACCTTTGGCTCTGCTTCTAACTTGGGCCCAAATTGTAAAATGGTCTTATCTATTGGCGATTTCGTTCCAATTCACATTCCAAGTAATATTCGGCATGCTAATTACATTGCCGGTTGCCAAATTGCATTATCTCTTATAGTTTCCGAGATATGGACTATCGATAATTTACACCTTAGGCTCTGCTTCAAACTTGGGCCCAAATTGTAAAATGGTCTTATCTATTGGCGATTTCGTTCCAATTCACACTCCAAGTAATATTCGGCATGCTAATTACATTGCCGGTTGCGAAATTGCATTATCTCTTATAGTTTCCGAGATATGGACTATCAATAATTAACACCTTAGGCTCTGCTTCTAACTTGGGCCCAAATTGTAAAATGGTCTTATCTATTGGCGATTTCGTTCCAATTCACATTCCAAGTAATATTCGGCATGCTAATTACATTGCCGGTTGCCAAATTGCATTATCTCTTATAGTTTCCGAGATATGGACTATCGATAATTTACACCTTAGGCTCTGCTTCTAACTTGGGCCCAAATTGTAAAATGGCCTTATCTATTGGCGATTTCGTCCCAATTCACATTCCAAGTAATATTCGGAATGCTAATTACATTGCCGGTTGCGAAATTGCATTATCTCTTATAGTTTCAGAGATATGGACTATCGATAATTTACACCTTAGGCTCTGCTTCTAACTTGGGCCCAAATTGTAAAATGGTCTTATCTATTGGCAATTTCGTTCCAATTCACATTCCAAGTAATATTCGGCATGCTAATTACATTGCCGGTTGCCAAATTGCATTATCTCTTATAGTTTCCGAGATATGGACTATCGATAATTTACTCCTTAGGCTCTGCTTCTAACTTGGGCCCAAATTGTAAAATGGTCTTATCTATTGGCGATTTCGTTCCAATTCACATTCCAAGTAATATTCGGCATGCTAATTACATTGCCGGTTGCCAAATTGCATTATCTCTTATAGTTTCCGAGATATGGACTATCGATAATTTACACCATAGGCTCTGCTTCTAACTTGGGCCCAAATTGTAAAATGGTCTTATCTATTGGCGATTTCGTTCCAATTCACATTCCAAGTAATATTCGGCATGCTAATTACATTGCCGATTGCGAAATTGCATTATCTCTTATAGTTTCAGAGATATGGACTATCGATAATTTACACCTTAGGCTCTGCTTCTAACTTGGGCCCAAATTGTAAAATGGTCTTATCTATTGGCAATTTCGTTCCAATTCACATTCCAAGTAATATTCGGCATGCTAATTACATTGCCGGTTGCCAAATTGCATTATCTCTTATAGTTTCCGAGATATGGACTATCGATAATTTACACCTTAGGCTCTGCTTCTAACTTGGGCCCAAATTGTAAAATGGTCTTATCTATTGGCGATTTCGTTCCATTTCACATTCCAAGTACTATTCGGCATGCTAATTACATTGCCGGTTCCCAAATTGCATTATCTCTTATAGTTTCCGAGATATGGACTATCGATAATTTACACCTTAGGCTCTGCTTCTAACTTGGGCCCAAATTGTAAAATGGTCTTATCTATTGGCGATTTCGTTCCAATTCACATTCCAAGTAATATTCGGCATGCTAATTACATTGCCGGTTGCCAAATTGCATTATCTCTTATAGTTTCCGAGATATGGACTATCGATAATTTACACCTTAGGCTCTGCTTTTAACTTGGGCCCAAATTGTAAAATGGTCTTATCTATTGGCGATTTCGTTCCAATTCACATTCCAAGTAATATTCGGCATGCTAATTACATTGCCGGTTGCCAAATTGCATTATCTCTTATAGTTTCCGAGATATGGACTATCGATAATTTACACCTTAGGCTCTGCTTCTAACTTGGGCCCAAATTGTAAAATGGTCTTATCTATTGGCGATTTCGTTCCAATTCAAATTCCAAGTAATATTCGGCATGCTAATTACATTGCCGGTTGCCAAATTGCATTATCTCTTATAGTTTCCGAGATATGGACTATCGATAATTTACACCTTAGGCTCTGCTTCTAACTTGGGCCCAAATTGTAAAATGGTCTTATCTATTGGCGATTTCGTTCCAATTAACACTCCAAGTAATATTCGGCATGCTAATTACATTGCCGGTTGCGAAATTGCATTATCTCTGATAGTTTCCGAGATATGGACTATCAATAATTAACACCTTAGGCTCTGCTTCTAACTTGGGCCCAAATTGTAAAATGGTCTTATCTATTGGCGATTTCGTTCCAATTCACATTCCAAGTAATATTCGGCATACTAATTACATTGCCGGTTGCCAAATTGCATTATCTCTTATAGTTTCCGAGATATGGACTATCGATAATTTACACCTTAGGCTCTGCTTCTAACTTGGGCCCAAATTGTAAAATGGTCTTATCTATTGGCGATTTCGTTC
>NW_027473141.1:0-5000 GCF_030347505.1 Rhynchophorus ferrugineus
GGCCCGAGATTGTTATTTAAAAATAAGGTAAAGTATTTCTGGAGTGACTTCGAAAATATGTGTATTCATTTTTATTACGTTTATGACTATATGATAATTAATTTATTTTTCCTAACTGTGGCTAATTGTGGATTGTGGCTAATTTCTACACGATAAGTATTAATCACGGGAACGTCTCGAAATGAACAAATAGGAACTGTAATTAATCAAGAATTTAGAATGGAACTATCGTCCTAATATAATGAGGATCGTCAAAGAGAAGATACTTTTTTTTTCGTTTACTAGGTTGACCTTGCTTGGGGACAGTGGAACTCAGTGGAAAATCGCTGATGGTGGGTGAGGAGGATAGGCCTGTGGTCAGAATCGATATCTTGGAGTACTTGCAGGTCAGAGGCTTGATTCGAATTTTGATAGATAAAAAAGTCAATTATTGTCGGTCGATTGGAGGAGTAGTGAGTTGGTTCGCTTGGAGCAATAAGCCCAAGTTCCAACTCATCTATTATCCCGGCCGATAGTAATTCTTCCAATAGCTGTGTGGTTGATGGCGTTGAAAATGGCCTGAAAATCTCCTTGGTCATCTGAATATGTTCCGAAGAGTATTTCGCCAATGGAGATCGGGTTCGTGTTCTAGTGGAATCCAGACCAGCCAGACGACTGTTATCTTGAGTTCCCCGTACATGAGTGGGGGGAGGAATTGGTCTTTTGGGTTTGGTTGTTTTTGGAGTAGGTCGGCACTTGCATCCCGAGTAATTTGCGGTGTATGGTTCTCAACAGTTGGTGCATTTCGGCGGGGAATTTCTGTCTTTGGGACTTGACGTAGGCCGGAGTGGCTTTACAGTTGGCCGATGAATGACCGTAGAATTGGCAGTTAAAACGTTGAACGCGCCTGCCGTTGCCGCGCTGGGCTTGGACTTTTACCACCTGATTCATTAGGCGGTCGACCGCGAAGATACGGCGTTCCTCTCGAGGAACCGACCAACATGGATTGGATTGAAACCGAGCTTCATGAGCGCGGTTCGGACTTCGAGTTACCATTACGTCGAGAGAGAAATATAATATATTAGCTGACCCCGCAGACACTCCGTACCCTGTACTCAATGGATAAATAAAGGATTCATTCTATCAAATTCTTCGTTCAAATCACTTTCGAATCATCCTTAGGAACATTCTGATATCGGAAAACCTTATCCGTAGTCGATAAACGATATCTAACGGATGAATTATAGAAAATGGCCAATAAGCGGCAAATATCCGATCGTAAGGGTGCACCATCGTTTCGGCGAATCATTCTTTTGGAATCTTACGTTCTACAAGCAAAACATTTATTCATAGGTATATACCGATAATAACGAACGGGCCGACGTAACAACCTAAAATGTCCTGAAATACGTGAGAACAGTTTTACTCCGATCGCCGTATCGATATGTGACAGTATCCATCCTATGAAGGATCTTTACATTCTACTAGCATAATTTTATGGATCGGAATTTTCCGACTTTTAAAGAACGTGATCGGCAGTCTAGAAACGGCCTGAGGACGTATTAACACGAGAGGTTAAAATTATTGCTTTAGAAGTTCACGTTGTCTAAAGCTAAAGTTTATTCATCGGAACATTCCGATAATAACGAGAACGGGCAGACGTAAAAACGAAAAATTTGCGCAACGTCCGTATAAACGATCTGTTCTAAAACACCCATACATTTCCGATAGCTGGCGAGAGACCCGCGCTTAAATCGTGTGCGCTTCTACGTGGGGCGATACGAGAGACGGATACGACGGGTCGGGTCGACCGGCGCTGTGACACTTTTACCGAGTGGCTTTTGATCAGCGAAGGTGGTATTACATATTATATGTTAATATATAAGATCCGAACCGTATTTTTTTATTTATCTAAATAAAAAGCGTATTTCGTCGTGTTATTATATATTCGTAACGCTCTCGCGATTTTGTATCGTCGTTTCGTTGTTCTTCCTGGTCGGTTTTTTTCGATATATCGGGAAGCGTACGACGACGACGACGGTATCACTGCGAGATCGCGAATTCGGCGGGAACATTCGGCTTCGTTAGAAGAAGATGATCCACGATTCATATGCGATTGGAATTATTATTTTTATGGACGTATCGGTTTTTCATCGGAACGTTCATAAAACAGCAACACATTTTGCGATAGCTCTCTGCTCTCCGAGCGAGAATAAAATAAAAAATCACGAAACGTTTCTCGTACGAGGTTTCCTTGTCGCTTTATATATTTCTATCTAGCGAAGGGTTCGGAGAGAATGTTTTTCGAGGTCTTATAAACGCCGAACGATATTTTGCGGCATCCAATTTTCGACGTAGTCGACGATCGTCGTCGATAATCGAGATAATTGGGTGCCTAGTCGATCGGTTGTGTATAAAAAAAACAAAAGATGTGTCTAAGATGATGATATCGTTTTGTTTTATTAGACAACTAATATTAAAATGTAAGAGCGTGGCGCCTCGGACCGGTTTTTCCGTCGTCTAGGCGCGCTATCATGCACCTCCTTTTTATTAGTCGTCGATATATATTATATATCGTCGTCTTACGCACACGTTTCTTTATAAGTCAAACTTATAAAATAAACTGTGTCTGTATTTGTTTTATCTGCTTCGTGTCGATAAAATAATAAGAACAGTTCCCTGGTTGATCCTGCCAGTAGTCATATGCTTGTCTCAAAGATTAAGCCATGCATGTCTCAGTACATACCGAATTAAGGTGAAACCGCGAAAGGCTCATTAAATCAGTTATGGTTCCTTAGATCGTACCCACAATTACTTGGATAACTGTGGTAATTCTAGAGCTAATACATGCAAACAGAGCTCCGACCAGAGATGGAAGGAGTGCTTTTATTAGATCAAAACCAATCGGTTTCGGGTTCGCGCTCGTCATCGTACAACTTGGTGACTCTGAATAACTTTAAGCTGATCGCACGGTCTCGCACCGGCGACACATCTTTCAAATGTCTGCCTTATCAACTGTCGATGGTAGGTTCTGCGCCTACCATGGTCGTAACGGGTAACGGGGAATCAGGGTTCGATTCCGGAGAGGGAGCCTGAGAAACGGCTACCACATCCAAGGAAGGCAGCAGGCGCGCAAATTACCCACTCCCGGCACGGGGAGGTAGTGACGAAAAATAACGATACGGGACTCATCCGAGGCCCCGTAATCGGAATGAGTACACTCTAAACCCTTTAACGAGGATCAATTGGAGGGCCAGTCTGGTGCCAGCAGCCGCGGTAATTCCAGCTCCAATAGCGTATATTAAAGTTGTTGCGGTTAAAAAGCTCGTAGTCGAATTTGTGTCTCGCGCCGCCGGTTCATCGTTCGCGGTGTTAACTGGCGTGTTTTTCGCGAGACGTCCTGCCGGTGGGCTTAGTCGTGTCGCGTCGCCGTCGCGCGTGCGTTTCGGCGTGCGTGTTGTGCGCGTCGTGGTTACGACGGCCCAACTCAATCCTGCCGCGGTGCTCTTTACTGAGTGTCGAGGTGGGCCGGCACGTTTACTTTGAACAAATTAGAGTGCTCAAAGCAGGCTAAAATTTCGCCTGAATACTGTATGCATGGAATAATGGAATAGGACCTCGGTTCTATTTTGTTGGTTTTCGGAACCCCGAGGTAATGATTAATAGGAACGGATGGGGGCATTCGTATTGCGACGTTAGAGGTGAAATTCTTGGATCGTCGCAAGACGAACAGAAGCGAAAGCATTTGCCAAAAACGCTTTCATTGATCAAGAACGAAAGTTAGAGGTTCGAAGGCGATCAGATACCGCCCTAGTTCTAACCTTAAACGATGCCAGCTAGCGATCCGTCGACGTTCCCTAATATGACTCGACGGGCAGCTTCCGGGAAACCAAAGCTTTTGGGTTCCGGGGGAAGTATGGTTGCAAAGCTGAAACTTAAAGGAATTGACGGAAGGGCACCACCAGGAGTGGAGCCTGCGGCTTAATTTGACTCAACACGGGAAACCTCACCAGGCCCGGACACCGGAAGGATTGACAGATTGAGAGCTCTTTCTTGATTCGGTGGGTGGTGGTGCATGGCCGTTCTTAGTTGGTGGAGCGATTTGTCTGGTTAATTCCGATAACGAACGAGACTCTAGCCTGCTAACTAGGCGCTTTTTGACATCCTAAAGGCCCGCCGGCCGCGTTGCTTTCGGGTTTCGCGGTTCGTGCGCGGTTTTTACTGTCGGCGTACAAACTATTCTTCTTAGAGGGACAGGCGGCTTCTAGCCGCACGAGATTGAGCAATAACAGGTCTGTGATGCCCTTAGATGTTCTGGGCCGCACGCGCGCTACACTGAAGGAATCAGCGTGTCTTCCCTGGCCGAGCGGCCCGGGTAACCCGCTGAACCTCCTTCGTGCTAGGGATTGGGGCTTGCAATTGTTCCCCATGAACGAGGAATTCCCAGTAAGCGCGAGTCATAAGCTCGCGTTGATTACGTCCCTGCCCTTTGTACACACCGCCCGTCGCTACTACCGATTGAATGATTTAGTGAGGTCTTCGGATCGACACGCGATGGCGTTTCGGCGTCGTCGATGTGTAGGAAAAGATGACCAAACTTGATCATTTAGAGGAAGTAAAAGTCGTAACAAGGTTTCCGTAGGTGAACCTGCGGAAGGATCATTACAGTGTGTTGTTATGCCTATATATATATAATAGGTAAACGTACAAGTCTGTAAAAATCATTGTCGAACGTTAAAGAGCCATCTACGAAGTTCGGAAGTTCCGATCGAATTTCGACGTCGTCAACGTAGCTGTTTTCGGGTACCTATAATATATGGTTTTAAAAGATGTACGCCCGAAAGCGGAGATATATACGATGAAGATGTTGTTATATAGGACGACGAGTAATAATCGTCGGCCTACGACGGATTTCGTTATAAATGGACAAATCGAGCGCAAAATAAAACGATTTTGCCAATTATATTTCTAATCGACGTTTCGATCCTCATATCGACGAACATATACGATGATCGGTAATG
>NW_027473141.1:10000-15000 GCF_030347505.1 Rhynchophorus ferrugineus
CAGTCACCAATTTTAAGTGAAATTGGCTGCACTAGCGCCATCTATCAGCAGTGCTCCCAGCGAGGCAGAAGCCCTCCGCAGTCGCCGAATCATCAGAAATCGGCAGCACCAGCGCCATCTACTAGCGGTGCTCACAGCGAGGCAGAAGCCCTCCGCAGTCGCCAAATTGACAGAAATCGGCTGCACTATCGCCATCTAGCCGTGAGCTTGAGAAACAAGCCATCTTGTCAACAACTCAGCGCCGTCACCAATCGGTCACAACAGCCCCCACCACAGCGCAGTCACCAATTTTTCAAAAATCGGTTGCACTTGCGCCATCTAGCAGCGGTCTCAAGAAATAAGCCAGCAGCCAGGGGCGGTCGCCATTTTTTCAAAGTGATCATCCGAGCGCACTCGCCATAATTGACTGATACGTGACACAATTCAATAATAACAATAAATAGGGTCTTTAACGCTATCTCCCATCGGGGCACAGCCCCATTAATATGCATTTTTAATAAGGAACTAATACTACTGCAATAAAATGGAGAAGCGACAAGCTAGAAAAAAGACAACTGACACCGAGCAACTGGAAGTTACCGAAAAAGAAGTTAATGAAGGTGTCGAAGCTAACGCTGGAGAGAACGATCTAGACGGGAAAGAAGATGAACTGGCGGGACTCACAATGAGCATATTAATCGGAAGGGACATCGCCGGACTAAGAGAATCTATTAAACTATGCCTGGATGTGATAAAGGGACGAGCGACGAAAATCCATCAAGCATCTAAAAAGATGCAATACGGTATCGGAGACCGTACCGTCATCCTACAAACCCTACAGAAAATTGAGGACATAACGGACCTCATGGAACGGAAATCCAAGAAACAGGAACAAAATAGCAGCATAGAAAATATGTTCACTAAAATGGGAGAGCAAATGGCACGGATGGAGGATAAAATCATGAACCTAGAAAAAACACGGCATACCGAGAAACAAACGGAGATACCACACCCCGAGAATAACGCAAACAAGTTAAGCTATGCCAAAGCCTTACAAAAAACTGGAAACAAAACAACTATACCGAACAAGAAAAAGGAAACGACCAGAGCATGGGCACCCCCGGACAAAAATAAACAAAAAAACGAAATAATCGTCAGCTTCAGCAACAAAACTGGTGAAGAAACTAAAATGGAACTCAAGAAGCACATAACAACAAAGGAACTACAGACGGGATTTAGGGGCATTAGAGTCCTTAAAAACGGATCGGTAGTAGTAGAATGCAAAACCGCCGAGCAAAAGGAGGCCGTAAAGGAGAAAATGCAAACCGTTAAGACAGCAGAAATTAAAGAAGGCGTTAGGCTGAATCCTCGCATTAAGTTAATCGGTCTTCCCAGTAATGTAAAGGGCGAGGAAATAATACAGGACATAATAAATGAAAACGAGGAAATAAAAACGCTGATTGAAGAACACCCGGAGGCAAAGCATATCAAAATCATTAAAAATATCCCGTGGACCGGCAAATTCCAGAGGCAGAACTGGATTCTAGAAGTAGCCCCGCAGATCTTCAGCAGGATAATGAAGGAGCGCACAGTCATCGTGGACATGCTAAGATACCGGGTCGAAGAAACGACCAGTGTCTTGATATGTATGAGGTGCTGTCGCTACGGGCACAGCCATAGAAATTGCACGGCGACAGAACCGGCCTGTTACAAGTGTGGGGAAAAACACGAGGGCAATTCCTGCAAAACAGAGGAGCACAAGTGCATTAACTGCGTGAGAGCCGGGAAAACAAAGACCGAAGAATTAAAACACAAGGCAACAGACTATAGTTGCCCGCAACAAAATAGGAAAAGGCAGGACAATCGAAGAATAACAGACTACGGATGCTGAAAACCCTGCAATTCAACACTGGGAAAGGTGTCAGTGCAACAGCGCTGATGAGGAAAAAGGCGTCGGAAGGCGGATTTGATATAGTCCTTATCCAAGAACCGACACCTAAAACGACGGCATGGGAAGGTTGGCTGATGTACAGCAAAGGACCCAGGACGAAAACGGAGACATGGATCAAGGACACCATTAAGGCGACATTGATAGAAAACATGTCTTCCCAGAACATCACCTCTGTCTATATAGGCGACGCAGTCATCACCAACGTCTATGAGGAACCCGGAGGGGCAAATCTACCCAACATAGAATACATCTCCCAGTACCTGGAGGAGTATACCGGAAAATGGATCTTGGCCGGCGATTTCAACGCCAAACATGGACTGTGGGGCAGTGCTGAAAACAGCACAAGAGGTGAAGAACTCCTCAACTGGGCAGTGAGCCAAGGACTGCAGCTCGCCGAAGGGGACTACACGAGGCCAACCTTCAGCACAAGCAGGGGCAGAAGCAACGTGGACACCACCTGGAGCAGGGGCACCGAGGTTAGCGGTTGGAACATCAATGCAACCGAAGAAACCTTGAGTGACCACAAATACATTGAATTTGAGATACACGGGCAACACGAGGCCAGGAAGACCAAAAAATCTGAATGGGATTTCAGAAACACGAACTGGAATTCCATCAGAGAACGCTTCGCAAATATCCCAATGAATATCACACCTACCGTGGAGACCAGGGTGATAGAGGAACAAGCCATCGTACTCCAACAGATCCTGAAAGGAATGAGCAACAGGATAAAAAAGAGGGCTATCACGATCAAACACGGAAATGACTGGTGGGACGCGCAGTGCGAGGAGAAGAAGCGGGCACTAGCCATTTCCAAGAGACGAATCAGAAACACCACAGAAAATCAAATGCTCATTACAGAACACAGGATCAAGAAAAAACAATACAGGGACCTCATCAACGACAAGAAAAGGGAATACACGAACTCGGTGATAAACAACACCATCGAGACCAAACCATGGCACACGGTATGGGAGGTATTTAGGAAGATAGGAGTACAGCGAGGTCAGAAGGCCCCCACCCAGGAGGAAGCAACTGTCGAAGGTGCCAACCGAAGGGAAGGAGCAAAAATTAGGAAATACCATCCGGAGGCGGACCCAACAGAAAGAAAAGAAATCGAAGAAGCTATAGCCGATATTAACAACGACAGCTGGCCTAGCACAGAAATCGGTGAAGAAAACATCACAGAACAGGAAGTGGAAGCAGCAATCAACACGCTGAAAACTAGGAAAGCAGTGGGACTGGATGGCATACCCAACGAACTGATCAAGCAGATCTGGAGCACGCATAAATCCAGCATCATAACGCTGTACAAGAACTGTTATGATGCAGGATATTTTCCCGTAGTATGGAAAACAGCCCGGATATGCTGGATCAGGAAGAAAAGCGGCGGAGAACGGCCGATCAGCCTCCTTCCGACCCTGGGGAAAGTGCTCGACAGGATCTTGAACAGGAGACTGCAAGTCATCCTGGAAAGGATGAACTTGTACGACGAAAGGCAGTATGGTTTCAGGAGGAACAAGTCGACGATAACGGCGATATCGGACCTCCTGAACTGGATAAATAGAGAAAAAGACAATGGAAACCACGTGGTAGCCGTGGCACTAGACTTGAAGAACGCCTTTAACGAGGCCACACTACCAACTATTGTAAAGGAACTAAAACTAGCCAACATCGGACGGAAGATGGCAAAATCCATAGCCAGCTTCATGAGTGACCGCAGAGTATTCAGTAACGGCATAACGATGAACACGGACAAAGGATGCCCACAAGGATCCAGTCTGGGTCCCACACTGTGGTTGCTGAACATGAATGGATGGTTCCGCAAGGTGGACACCGCCGACGTCAACGACTGCGGAATCAGAATCCAGGCGTTCGCTGACGACCAGATTATTGCTCTCAGCAACAAGGTAATCAAAGGACGACTGGACATGGCATGGCAGGATTGCTGGAAGAAATGTAACGATTGGTCGCGGGAAGCCAGAGCTACCTACAACGCGACCAAAACGGAAGCCATCTGGATCTGGAGTGGCGTCAAAAGAAGAGCGCCGTATCTATCACTCGGTGAAGTATCCATACTTCCAGCCGACAAGCTCAAGTATCTGGGTATCACCATCGATAGGCGGCAGCAGTACGTAGACCACATTACGGATGTCAGGACTAAGGCAGCCGGGATCATGGGAAGACTCTGGGGCCCACTAAGGATGAAAAATGGCAGAATCGCGGCCGAAACTCTGAAGACAATCTATCTAAGAGTGATACGGCCAGCGATTCTCTACGGAGCCGAGATATGGGGGACAAAAGCGGACACCGAGAGGATTAGGAAGAAACTGGCAGCCGCCCAGAGATCAGTGCTGATCGCGGTAACGGGGGCTTACAGGACCACATCCAACGACGCACTCCAAGTCATTGCCGGAACGTCGCCGCTGCATATCGATGCAGCCACTCAGGCTTGGGCAACGGCCAGATACGGCTACCCAAACGGACCCAAGAAACCTGACCCCAAGGAACAACCATGGCCATGGGGGCAGTCCTGGAAAAACCCAACGGACACGAGTCCAAACACGAGGATTTGGGTGGATGCTAGTGTCAAAGAACAGAGAGCTGGTATAGGCCTGGTTGCCAAAACAACCAGTGACCAAACCATGCGGCGCAGCATCAGGATCCAGGACAAAACAACGGCGAGGACGGCAGAGTTCGTGGCAATAAGATATGCCATCGACGAAATAGAACGGCTAAATCTACCTGGTCCGGTGGAAATCACAACAGACAGCAGGATGGCCAACTGCTGGCTGGAAGACACCGAAACCAGGATCAACAAGATATCAGAAACACAACAGAGACTGGTCCAGATGGCAAGAAGAGGAAAGGTCATCTCCGTCAAATGGCAAAGAAGGCTGGAAACCGCGGAATCCACTGAAGCTGACCAACTAGCAAGGCAGGCCACGAATCTAGGTGACGCCGAGCTAGCAGAACTATGCTGGGTCAGCCGGAGTACAATCAAGGAAGAGAAAAGAGAAGAGGTGCTACGAAGATGGCAGGAATACTGGGACAGATCCGAGAAGGGCAG
>NW_027473141.1:20000-50000 GCF_030347505.1 Rhynchophorus ferrugineus
AACCTCCGATGTATACCTGAATATAGCGGGAGGACGCCCGCATAATTTGACGAACCTTCAAGTGCACCTACTTATGAGGGACCATATAATACCAATTCGACATGACGAGAATTCAGAGCCAAATCGATATCACATGGCAACTATATTTGGTTCTAATGAAATGAAGGATCAACGAACATGAAGACATGCTCATCAATCACAGATACATGGAATTCTGTATCGTCGCAACCGATAATACGTACAACCTTCGATTGGAATGAATTAATCAAAAAAATTGGACGAAAATAGTTTAGACATTCAGAAAACTGACAATTAGGTAAAACTGTAAAACCTGCTTTAAATAGAAACCACATTAATCAAAAAAGGTCATGCATTGTAATACGATTAGTTACGAAAGTAGCCTAACCTTTGGACCATTTTGAATTTTAACTTATCGAGATATCGTTCGCGGGTAAACGGCGGGACTAACTACCACCGCCTTGACAACCGCAGCCTATGCCCGAACAAATCAGGAAGGCGCGTGCATGGATTAACGAGATTCCCACTGTCCTTATCTAAAATTTTACGCAATACTGCCGCGACGGAACCGAACAGGCGCTCGGAGACCCGTACGTGAACCGTCCCCGATACTTACGCAGGAAAGACCAGCTCGGAGCTTTAACAAGCACCAGAGCCATAGACAGATAGTCTACATTTCAAAATGTCCATATACTTACGCAGGAAAGACCAGCTCAGCAGATCGCGTTCGGATCCGTTCAGAGAAGGATCGAGATGCCGAGCGCGGGTAAACGGCGGGACTAACTACCACCGCCTTGACAACCGCAGCCTATGCCCGAACATATCAGGAAGGCGCGTGCATGGATTAACGAGATTCCCACTGTCCTTATCTAAAATTTTACGCAATACTGCCGCGACGGAACCGAACAGGCGCTCGGAGACCCGTACGTGAACCGTTCCCGATACTTACGCAGGAAAGACCAGCTCGGAGCTTTAACAAGCACCAGAGCCATAGACAGATAGTCTACATTTCAAAATGTCCATATACTTACGCAGGAAAGACCAGCTCAGCAGATCGCGTTCGGATCCGTTCAGAGAAGGATCGAGATGCCGAGCGCGGGTAAACGGCGGGACTAACTACCACCAACTTGACAACCGCAGCCTATGCCCGAACATATCAGGAAGGCGCGTGCATGGATTAACGAGATTCCCACTGTCCTTATCTAAAATTTTACGCAATACGGCCGCGACGGAACCGAACAGGCGCTCGGAGACCCGTACGTGAACCGTCCCCGATACTTACGCAGGAAAGACCAGCTCGGAGCTTTAACAAGCACCAGAGCCATAGACAGATAGTCTACATTTCAAAATGTCCATATACTTACGCAGGAAAGACCAGCTCAGACCTTTAACAAGCACCAGAGCCATAGACTCATGGTCTACATTTCAAAATGTCCCTAACTAAGATCGCGTTCGGATCCGTTCAGAGAAGGATCGAGATGCCGAGCGCGGGTAAACGGCGGGACTAACTACCACCACCTTGACAACCGCAGCCTATGCCCGAACATATCAGGAAGGCGCGTGCATGGATTAACGAGATTCCCACTGTCCTTATCTAAAATTTTACGCAATACGGCCGCGACGGAACCGAACAGGCGCTCGGAGACCCGTACGTGAACCGTCCCCGATACTTACGCAGGAAAGACCAGCTCGGAGCTTTAACAAGCACCAGAGCCATAGACAGATAGTCTACATTTCAAAATGTCCATATACTTACGCAGGAAAGACCAGCTCAGCAGATCGCGTTCGGATCCGTTCAGAGAAGGATCGAGATGCCGAGCGCGGGTAAACGGCGGGACTAACTACCACCACCTTGACAACCGCAGCCTATGCCCGAACATATCAGGAAGGCGCGTGCATGGATTAACGAGATTCCCACTGTCCTTATCTAAAATTTTACGCAATACGGCCGCGACGGAACCGAACAGGCGCTCGGAGACCCGTACGTGAACCGTCCCCGATACTTACGCAGGAAAGACCAGCTCGGAGCTTTAACAAGCACCAGAGCCATAGACAGATAGTCTACATTTCAAAATGTCCATATACTTACGCAGGAAAGACCAGCTCAGCAGATCGCGTTCGGATCCGTTCAGAGAAGGATCGAGATGCCGAGCGCGGGTAAACGGCGGGACTAACTACCACCACCTTGACAACCGCAGCCTATGCCCGAACATATCAGGAAGGCGCGTGCATGGATTAACGAGATTCCCACTGTCCTTATCTAAAATTTTACGCAATACGGCCGCGACGGAACCGAACAGGCGCTCGGAGACCCGTACGTGAACCGTCCCCGATACTTACGCAGGAAAGACCAGCTCGGAGCTTTAACAAGCACCAGAGCCATAGACAGATAGTCTACATTTCAAAATGTCCATATACTTACGCAGGAAAGACCAGCTCAGACCTTTAACAAGCACCAGAGCCATAGACTCATGGTCTACATTTCAAAATGTCCCTAACTAAGATCGCGTTCGGATCCGTTCAGAGAAGGATCGAGATGCCGAGCGCGGGTAAACGGCGGGACTAACTACCACCACCTTGACAACCGCAGCCTATGCCCGAACATATCAGGAAGGCGCGTGCATGGATTAACGAGATTCCCACTGTCCTTATCTAAAATTTTACGTAATACGGCCGCGACGGAACCGAACAGGCGCTCGGAGACCCGTACGTGAACCGTCCCCGATACTTACGCAGGAAAGACCAGCTCGGAGCTTTAACAAGCACCAGAGCCATAGACAGATAGTCTACATTTCAAAATGTCCATATACTTACGCAGGAAAGACCAGCTCAGACCTTTAACAAGCACCTGAGCCATAGACTCATGGTCTACATTTCAAAATGTCCCTAACTAAGATCGCGTTCGGATCCGTTCAGAGAAGGATCGAGATGCCGAGCGCGGGTAAACGGCGGGACTAACTACCACCACCTTGACAACCGCAGCCTATGCCCGAACATATCAGGAAGGCGCGTGCATGGATTAACGAGATTCCCACTGTCCTTATCTAAAATTTTACGCAATACGGCCGCGACGGAACCGAACAGGCGCTCGGAGACCCGTACGTGAACCGTCCCCGATACTTACGCAGGAAAGACCAGCTCGGAGCTTTAACAAGCACCAGAGCCATAGACAGATAGTCTACATTTCAAAATGTCCATATACTTACGTAGGAAAGACCAGCTCAGACCTTTAACAAGCACCAGAGCCATAGACTCATGGTCTACAATTCAAAATGTCCCTAACTAAGATCGCGTTCGGATCCGTTCAGAGAAGGATCGAGATGCCGAGCGCGGGTAAACGGCGGGACTAACTACCACCACCTTGACAACCGCAGCCTATGCCCGAACATATCAGGAAGGCGCGTGCATGGATTAACGAGATTCCCACTGTCCTTATCTAAAATTTTACGCAATACTGCCGCGACGGAACCGAACAGGCGCTCGGAGACCCGTACGTGAACCGTTCCCGATACTTACGCAGGAAAGACCAGCTCGGAGCTTTAACAAGCACCAGAGCCATAGACAGATAGTCTACATTTCAAAATGTCCATATACTTACGCAGGAAAGACCAGCTCAGACCTTTAACAAGCACCAGAGCCATAGACTCATGGTCTACATTTCAAAATGTCCCTAACTAAGATCGCGTTCGGATCCGTTCAGAGAAGGATCGAGATGCCGAGCGCGGGTAAACGGCGGGACTAACTACCACCACCTTGACAACCGCAGCCTATGCCCGAACATATCAGGAAGGCGCGTGCATGGATTAACGAGATTCCCACTGTCCTTATCTAAAATTTTACGCAATACGGCCGCGACGGAACCGAACAGGCGCTCGGAGACCCGTACGTGAACCGTCCCCGATACTTACGCAGGAAAGACCAGCTCGGAGCTTTAACAAGCACCAGAGCCATAGACAGATAGTCTACATTTCAAAATGTCCATATACTTACGTAGGAAAGACCAGCTCAGACCTTTAACAAGCACCAGAGCCATAGACTCATGGTCTACAATTCAAAATGTCCCTAACTAAGATCGCGTTCGGATCCGTTCAGAGAAGGATCGAGATGCCGAGCGCGGGTAAACGGCGGGACTAACTACCACCACCTTGACAACCGCAGCCTATGCCCGAACATATCAGGAAGGCGCGTGCATGGATTAACGAGATTCCCACTGTCCTTATCTAAAATTTTACGCAATACGGCCGCGACGGAACCGAACAGGCGCTCGGAGACCCGTACGTGAACCGTCCCCGATACTTACGCAGGAAAGACCAGCTCGGAGCTTTAACAAGCACCAGAGCCATAGACAGATAGTCTACATTTCAAAATGTCCATATACTTACGTAGGAAAGACCAGCTCAGACCTTTAACAAGCACCAGAGCCATAGACTCATGGTCTACAATTCAAAATGTCCCTAACTAAGATCGCGTTCGGATCCGTTCAGAGAAGGATCGAGATGCCGAGCGCGGGTAAACGGCGGGACTAACTACCACCACCTTGACAACCGCAGCCTATGCCCGAACATATCAGGAAGGCGCGTGCATGGATTAACGAGATTCCCACTGTCCTTATCTAAAATTTTACGTAATACGGCCGCGACGGAACCGAACAGGCGCTCGGAGACCCGTACGTGAACCGTCCCCGATACTTACGCAGGAAAGACCAGCTCGGAGCTTTAACAAGCACCAGAGCCATAGACAGATAGTCTACATTTCAAAATGTCCATATACTTACGCAGGAAAGACCAGCTCAGCAGATCGCGTTCGGATCCGTTCAGAGAAGGATCGAGATGCCGAGCGCGGGTAAACGGCGGGACTAACTACCACCAACTTGACAACCGCAGCCTATGCCCGAACATATCAGGAAGGCGCGTGCATGGATTAACGAGATTCCCACTGTCCTTATCTAAAATTTTACGCAATACGGCCGCGACGGAACCGAACAGGCGCTCGGAGACCCGTACGTGAACCGTCCCCGATACTTACGCAGGAAAGACCAGCTCGGAGCTTTAACAAGCACCAGAGCCATAGACAGATAGTCTACATTTCAAAATGTCCATATACTTACGCAGGAAAGACCAGCTCAGACCTTTAACAAGCACCAGAGCCATAGACTCATGGTCTACATTTCAAAATGTCCCTAACTAAGATCGCGTTCGGATCCGTTCAGAGAAGGATCGAGATGCCGAGCGCGGGTAAACGGCGGGACTAACTACCACCACCTTGACAACCGCAGCCTATGCCCGAACATATCAGGAAGGCGCGTGCATGGATTAACGAGATTCCCACTGTCCTTATCTAAAATTTTACGCAATACGGCCGCGACGGAACCGAACAGGCGCTCGGAGACCCGTACGTGAACCGTCCCCGATACTTACGCAGGAAAGACCAGCTCGGAGCTTTAACAAGCACCAGAGCCATAGACAGATAGTCTACATTTCAAAATGTCCATATACTTACGCAGGAAAGACCAGCTCAGCAGATCGCGTTCGGATCCGTTCAGAGAAGGATCGAGATGCCGAGCGCGGGTAAACGGCGGGACTAACTACCACCACCTTGACAACCGCAGCCTATGCCCGAACATATCAGGAAGGCGCGTGCATGGATTAACGAGATTCCCACTGTCCTTATCTAAAATTTTACGCAATACGGCCGCGACGGAACCGAACAGGCGCTCGGAGACCCGTACGTGAACCGTCCCCGATACTTACGCAGGAAAGACCAGCTCGGAGCTTTAACAAGCACCAGAGCCATAGACAGATAGTCTACATTTCAAAATGTCCATATACTTACGTAGGAAAGACCAGCTCAGACCTTTAACAAGCACCAGAGCCATAGACTCATGGTCTACAATTCAAAATGTCCCTAACTAAGATCGCGTTCGGATCCGTTCAGAGAAGGATCGAGATGCCGAGCGCGGGTAAACGGCGGGACTAACTACCACCACCTTGACAACCGCAGCCTATGCCCGAACATATCAGGAAGGCGCGTGCATGGATTAACGAGATTCCCACTGTCCTTATCTAAAATTTTACGCAATACGGCCGCGACGGAACCGAACAGGCGCTCGGAGACCCGTACGTGAACCGTCCCCGATACTTACGCAGGAAAGACCAGCTCGGAGCTTTAACAAGCACCAGAGCCATAGACAGATAGTCTACATTTCAAAATGTCCATATACTTACGCAGGAAAGACCAGCTCAGCAGATCGCGTTCGGATCCGTTCAGAGAAGGATCGAGATGCCGAGCGCGGGTAAACGGCGGGACTAACTACCACCACCTTGACAACCGCAGCCTATGCCCGAACATATCAGGAAGGCGCGTGCATGGATTAACGAGATTCCCACTGTCCTTATCTAAAATTTTACGCAATACGGCCGCGACGGAACCGAACAGGCGCTCGGAGACCCGTACGTGAACCGTCCCCGATACTTACGCAGGAAAGACCAGCTCGGAGCTTTAACAAGCACCAGAGCCATAGACAGATAGTCTACATTTCAAAATGTCCATATACTTACGCAGGAAAGACCAGCTCAGACCTTTAACAAGCACCAGAGCCATAGACTCATGGTCTACATTTCAAAATGTCCCTAACTAAGATCGCGTTCGGATCCGTTCAGAGAAGGATCGAGATGCCGAGCGCGGGTAAACGGCGGGACTAACTACCACCACCTTGACAACCGCAGCCTATGCCCGAACATATCAGGAAGGCGCGTGCATGGATTAACGAGATTCCCACTGTCCTTATCTAAAATTTTACGTAATACGGCCGCGACGGAACCGAACAGGCGCTCGGAGACCCGTACGTGAACCGTCCCCGATACTTACGCAGGAAAGACCAGCTCGGAGCTTTAACAAGCACCAGAGCCATAGACAGATAGTCTACATTTCAAAATGTCCATATACTTACGCAGGAAAGACCAGCTCAGACCTTTAACAAGCACCAGAGCCATAGACTCATGGTCTACATTTCAAAATGTCCCTAACTAAGATCGCGTTCGGATCCGTTCAGAGAAGGATCGAGATGCCGAGCGCGGGTAAACGGCGGGACTAACTACCACCACCTTGACAACCGCAGCCTATGCCCGAACATATCAGGAAGGCGCGTGCATGGATTAACGAGATTCCCACTGTCCTTATCTAAAATTTTACGCAATACGGCCGCGACGGAACCGAACAGGCGCTCGGAGACCCGTACGTGAACCGTCCCCGATACTTACGCAGGAAAGACCAGCTCGGAGCTTTAACAAGCACCAGAGCCATAGACAGATAGTCTACATTTCAAAATGTCCATATACTTACGTAGGAAAGACCAGCTCAGACCTTTAACAAGCACCAGAGCCATAGACTCATGGTCTACAATTCAAAATGTCCCTAACTAAGATCGCGTTCGGATCCGTTCAGAGAAGGATCGAGATGCCGAGCGCGGGTAAACGGCGGGACTAACTACCACCACCTTGACAACCGCAGCCTATGCCCGAACATATCAGGAAGGCGCGTGCATGGATTAACGAGATTCCCACTGTCCTTATCTAAAATTTTACGCAATACTGCCGCGACGGAACCGAACAGGCGCTCGGAGACCCGTACGTGAACCGTTCCCGATACTTACGCAGGAAAGACCAGCTCGGAGCTTTAACAAGCACCAGAGCCATAGACAGATAGTCTACATTTCAAAATGTCCATATACTTACGCAGGAAAGACCAGCTCAGACCTTTAACAAGCACCAGAGCCATAGACTCATGGTCTACATTTCAAAATGTCCCTAACTAAGATCGCGTTCGGATCCGTTCAGAGAAGGATCGAGATGCCGAGCGCGGGTAAACGGCGGGACTAACTACCACCACCTTGACAACCGCAGCCTATGCCCGAACATATCAGGAAGGCGCGTGCATGGATTAACGAGATTCCCACTGTCCTTATCTAAAATTTTACGCAATACGGCCGCGACGGAACCGAACAGGCGCTCGGAGACCCGTACGTGAACCGTCCCCGATACTTACGCAGGAAAGACCAGCTCGGAGCTTTAACAAGCACCAGAGCCATAGACAGATAGTCTACATTTCAAAATGTCCATATACTTACGTAGGAAAGACCAGCTCAGACCTTTAACAAGCACCAGAGCCATAGACTCATGGTCTACAATTCAAAATGTCCCTAACTAAGATCGCGTTCGGATCCGTTCAGAGAAGGATCGAGATGCCGAGCGCGGGTAAACGGCGGGACTAACTACCACCACCTTGACAACCGCAGCCTATGCCCGAACATATCAGGAAGGCGCGTGCATGGATTAACGAGATTCCCACTGTCCTTATCTAAAATTTTACGCAATACTGCCACGACGGAACCGAACAGGCGCTCGGAGACCCGTACGTGAACCGTTCCCGATACTTACGCAGGAAAGACCAGCTCGGAGCTTTAACAAGCACCAGAGCCATAGACAGATAGTCTACATTTCAAAATGTCCATATACTTACGCAGGAAAGACCAGCTCAGACCTTTAACAAGCACCAGAGCCATAGACTCATGGTCTACATTTCAAAATGTCCCTAACTAAGATCGCGTTCGGATCCGTTCAGAGAAGGATCGAGATGCCGAGCGCGGGTAAACGGCGGGACTAACTACCACCACCTTGACAACCGCAGCCTATGCCCGAACATATCAGGAAGGCGCGTGCATGGATTAACGAGATTCCCACTGTCCTTATCTAAAATTTTACGTAATACGGCCGCGACGGAACCGAACAGGCGCTCGGAGACCCGTACGTGAACCGTCCCCGATACTTACGCAGGAAAGACCAGCTCGGAGCTTTAACAAGCACCAGAGCCATAGACAGATAGTCTACATTTCAAAATGTCCATATACTTACGCAGGAAAGACCAGCTCAGACCTTTAACAAGCACCAGAGCCATAGACTCATGGTCTACATTTCAAAATGTCCCTAACTAAGATCGCGTTCGGATCCGTTCAGAGAAGGATCGAGATGCCGAGCGCGGGTAAACGGCGGGACTAACTACCACCACCTTGACAACCGCAGCCTATGCCCGAACATATCAGGAAGGCGCGTGCATGGATTAACGAGATTCCCACTGTCCTTATCTAAAATTTTACGCAATACTGCCGCGACGGAACCGAACAGGCGCTCGGAGACCCGTACGTGAACCGTCCCCGATACTTACGCAGGAAAGACCAGCTCGGAGCTTTAACAAGCACCAGAGCCATAGACAGATAGTCTACATTTCAAAATGTCCATATACTTACGCAGGAAAGACCAGCTCAGACCTTTAACAAGCACCAGAGCCATAGACTCATGGTCTACATTTCAAAATGTCCCTAACTAAGATCGCGTTCGGATCCGTTCAGAGAAGGATCGAGATGCCGAGCGCGGGTAAACGGCGGGACTAACTACCACCACCTTGACAACCGCAGCCTATGCCCGAACATATCAGGAAGGCGCGTGCATGGATTAACGAGATTCCCACTGTCCTTATCTAAAATTTTACGCAATACGGCCGCGACGGAACCGAACAGGCGCTCGGAGACCCGTACGTGAACCGTCCCCGATACTTACGCAGGAAAGACCAGCTCGGAGCTTTAACAAGCACCAGAGCCATAGACAGATAGTCTACATTTCAAAATGTCCATATACTTACGCAGGAAAGACCAGCTCAGACCTTTAACAAGCACCAGAGCCATAGACTCATGGTCTACAATTCAAAATGTCCCTAACTAAGATCGCGTTCGGATCCGTTCAGAGAAGGATCGAGATGCCGAGCGCGGGTAAACGGCGGGACTAACTACCACCACCTTGACAACCGCAGCCTATGCCCGAACATATCAGGAAGGCGCGTGCATGGATTAACGAGATTCCCACTGTCCTTATCTAAAATTTTACGCAATACTGCCGCGACGGAACCGAACAGGCGCTCGGAGACCCGTACGTGAACCGTTCCCGATACTTACGCAGGAAAGACCAGCTCGGAGCTTTAACAAGCACCAGAGCCATAGACAGATAGTCTACATTTCAAAATGTCCATATACTTACGCAGGAAAGACCAGCTCAGACCTTTAACAAGCACCAGAGCCATAGACTCATGGTCTACATTTCAAAATGTCCCTAACTAAGATCGCGTTCGGATCCGTTCAGAGAAGGATCGAGATGCCGAGCGCGGGTAAACGGCGGGACTAACTACCACCACCTTGACAACCGCAGCCTATGCCCGAACATATCAGGAAGGCGCGTGCATGGATTAACGAGATTCCCACTGTCCTTATCTAAAATTTTACGTAATACGGCCGCGACGGAACCGAACAGGCGCTCGGAGACCCGTACGTGAACCGTCCCCGATACTTACGCAGGAAAGACCAGCTCGGAGCTTTAACAAGCACCAGAGCCATAGACAGATAGTCTACATTTCAAAATGTCCATATACTTACGCAGGAAAGACCAGCTCAGACCTTTAACAAGCACCTGAGCCATAGACTCATGGTCTACATTTCAAAATGTCCCTAACTAAGATCGCGTTCGGATCCGTTCAGAGAAGGATCGAGATGCCGAGCGCGGGTAAACGGCGGGACTAACTACCACCACCTTGACAACCGCAGCCTATGCCCGAACATATCAGGAAGGCGCGTGCATGGATTAACGAGATTCCCACTGTCCTTATCTAAAATTTTACGCAATACTGCCGCGACGGAACCGAACAGGCGCTCGGAGACCCGTACGTGAACCGTCCCCGATACTTACGCAGGAAAGACCAGCTCGGAGCTTTAACAAGCACCAGAGCCATAGACAGATAGTCTACATTTCAAAATGTCCATATACTTACGCAGGAAAGACCAGCTCAGCAGATCGCGTTCGGATCCGTTCAGAGAAGGATCGAGATGCCGAGCGCGGGTAAACGGCGGGACTAACTACCACCACCTTGACAACCGCAGCCTATGCCCGAACATATCAGGAAGGCGCGTGCATGGATTAACGAGATTCCCACTGTCCTTATCTAAAATTTTACGCAATACTGCCGCGACGGAACCGAACAGGCGCTCGGAGACCCGTACGTGAACCGTCCCCGATACTTACGCAGGAAAGACCAGCTCGGAGTTTTAACAAGCACCAGAGCCATAGACAGATAGTCTACATTTCAAAATGTCCATATACTTACGCAGGAAAGACCAGCTCAGCAGATCGCGTTCGCATCCGTTCAGAGAAGGATCGAGATGCCGAGCGCGGGTAAACGGCGGGACTAACTACCACCGCCTTGACAACCGCAGCCTATGCCCGAACATATCAGGAAGGCGCGTGCATGGATTAACGAGATTCCTACTGCCCCCCTAACTTCTCTCCGCTTGGGGAGTAGGACTTGCTAGGACTACTGTTTCAGCGATAGTCCTAATCATAGAGAAAGACAAATAATGCTCATCTTGTAGTGTGGAAAATTGGCAAACTCATAGTAGCAATGGTCCCAGGGTGCTTTGTCCATTCCACCACTCGGACACGGCCAGTTCCGTCAACTCTGCCAAGACTCCCTAACCTAAAACATTAAAAATCATAACTAGACTATTGATATTCCGATGGGAGGATGATTGGCATTAGGAATGATTGAACAATATGAAACACAATCACGAAGTTACTGCACCGTCCTACGGGGTCGCTATCTCAATAGACCTCATACCTTGCAAATCAAACATATAAGTCATCTAACTAATAAACTTCGAGCAGATAAGTCTAATATAAACAAATGTAGTATTCAACATATCCGAAAGTACTTAAGCAAAGGTAGAATCCTGGCCTGTTGGCGTTCGGTCATCAAGTGCAGAGGAACCGCAGGTTGATGCGGATAGCTTCGGACATGTGATTTCCAGATTGATCACGGTCGGCTCTACCAGTTCTGTCAGGGGAACTGGACACGGATAACCTAAAAAATACAAAAAATGTAAATACACCGCTGGTATCTTAATTGGAAGGTGACTAGCAACAAAATAAAATGAAATAAAAGTGGTTAAACAATATCAAAACATATCTACGGCGTCAAATTCACCCTGAAATAATACGAAATATTCATACAAAAGTACAATCTAGTGACACAGATGGTGTCCGACATAACCTCCAAGTGGTGCGAGGGGGTAAAACAAACAAGTCACAGGTCGACAAATCACATAAGATCGGTCTAATCCATAAGAAAACCTAAAAACACAACAATAACAAAATAAAATAAACAAAACGTTTAAACAGAACGAAGACATAACCTCCAATGCGTGTACGTCAATTCTAATGAATGAGAGACGAAAACAATATCCAACGACATAAAGTAGAGAAAGAAATCAGGCGGCGCGCGCCATCTAGCGAGAACCAAGACAATCAAAGAATAGGATTTTCAAATATAGAGAAGCGTAAAATTGTCAAGAATATCATTAAAAATCTTTGAAAATTGTATTATATTATATTCTATTCTATTCTAAATTAATGATATAAATAGAATATGATATAAAATATCCTTAGCTAAGCATCAGAATTCACCCACAGTCGAAACAAAGGAAGAGATATATTCACATCAAGGAAGGCTCTTCGAAACAATCTAACCTAAATTGCAATAACAACAATAAGTAACCTATGATAAATCACTAGATTAACAAACATATACATACATAAACGGCACTCTCACCTAGATTTCAAACTTACTCAAAAATGCTAATTATATAAGGCAATACAGGTCATCACGGATAATCCTCAAAGGAAGTGCACATCCGAGAGGATGTCAAGGGGCAAGTCAGTAACTGTGTATAACCGCAGCAACTCGGAATAAGCGAAAGATTGTTGCATGGAATATATAAACATCTTCAAACTAACATCCGGTCAAATCTCTCAATGTCATTTAGTTGCTCACTAAAAGCAACAATATCATTCAATTACCTTAAAGGTAACCATACGAAGTAACTAATTGGTACCCTATAGTCAATAAATAGACACTTACTGTATAAACTACCCTAATGAAAAGAAATACATGGGTTGACTGTCATGCATGGCCTTCCTACGGAGACAGTCATCGTACCAATGCATCCAAGTGGGGTGTTGGTCCAACAGTAAGGACATGATCATTAAACTAAAAATTCACAATATAGAATTAGTAGGTAGTGAATCGGATCGACAATTATAAATAATAAACGCATATATAGCTGGAGACCACCAAATCCAGTCGCAACAATAAATGACAGTCTATCATAACTCGTCGCACAATTATGTTCCATAGTAATCTCCAAACGATGACACGGCACTAATAGTCGGTCCGAAACGATAAATTAAAGCAACTTTCATCTCATTTTCAATTGATCACATCAAATTCTAAGAACAAATAACATAACCTCATAAATACAGCTGACATGTACCGGTTCGATATACAGAAATCCTAATCTTTGCAAATCCGATCATAACAATTAGGAAATAATTAATGAAATGAATGAGAAATTAGAAAGATACGATATCGATACAATAAAATGGATATTGTTCAATACTCTCATTAAGAAGAGACTGCATGCACGAAGATTCAGAGAAAGGTATTGTCAAAAGTATTGCGATCTATAAAATATCGTCGTAACTCTGTCGTATATCACAAAACCTCTCAAAATTAAAACTTATGCCTGTTATTTTACTACTTAAGCTAAAATAATAAAATTCTCTTTTTCAGCTGTCTTGGTGGTCCTGAAAAGGACCGATATTTGATGATAAAATAGGTTACATTCGTTTTATTTAGTTTTGCTATCTGTCTTTTTAGGTAACAATACAGCTTGGATATTTGGCAGAACGCCGCCCTGGGCTATAGTAACTCCGGATAGGAGTTTGTTCAATTCTTCGTCGTTTCTGATGGCCAATTGCAAATGCCTAGGGATAATCCTGGTTTTCTTGTTATCTCTAGCGGCGTTACCCGCCAATTCGAGAACCTCGGCTGCCAGATATTCCATTACGGCAGCTAAGTAGACGGGAGCACCGGCCCCTACGCGTTCGGCATAATTCCCTTTCCTTAAAAGTCTGTGAATACGACCGACAGGGAATTGTAATCCCGCTCGGTTAGAACGAGACTTCGCCTTTCCCTTCACTTTTCCGCCTTTACCACGTCCGGACATTTTACTATCGATTGCTTCTAGAACTCGCTCGCCTTAGAGTTGAAATCTGTACTAAAACTGTCAACATACTAGCAACGAATTTTGTTCGTAAGCCGAACGCATGATCTCGTACGCGACCAATGAAAGGCTAACTCAGATAATAGGCGGGGCTTAGGAGTGTATTTAAGGAGCCTATAAATTCTAAGGATTCCTGAAATTTGTTTTAGTCTAGTACTTTTCGTGGTTCCTTTAATATCGTAATATTTATTTCGAAATGCCTCCGAAAACAAGCGGTAAGGCGGCCAAAAAGGCCGGTAAGGCTCAGAAAAATATCTCCAAAAGTGACAAGAAAAAGAAACGCAAGAGGAAGGAAAGCTACGCGATCTACATTTACAAAGTTTTAAAGCAAGTTCATCCCGATACGGGTATCTCCAGCAAGGCCATGTCGATCATGAATTCTTTCGTGAACGATATATTCGAAAGGATAGCCGCCGAAGCGTCCCGTCTCGCTCATTACAATAAAAGATCTACTATCACAAGCAGAGAAATCCAAACTGCCGTGCGATTATTGCTGCCCGGTGAATTGGCTAAGCACGCCGTTAGTGAAGGTACCAAAGCCGTCACTAAATATACCAGTTCTAAGTAAACCATAAGCCTTGAATATCATAAAGGAGAAAACGGTTCTTTTCAGAGCCACAATTTAGATAAATAAAAAAAGAAATAATCTTAAAAAAATTAATTTTATATATTATACAGCTGTAGTATCCAATATTGAAATACAAATTTTGTTATCAACAGTATATTATTATTCTTTGGTTATTAGTGATTACATTATTTTTTCTTTAGTTTTTAAAAACAATGCGTATAAGTACACCGACTGTTATTAATTACTAACATGTAGTCGAATATAACTCTGAGATAAAAATCCATAACTCTTTTAGTGGTTTATATAAATATCGATAAAAGAATATTAATTGAATTATCTTCTTTTTCTTTGATTAAATTTAGGTGGTTCTGAAAAGAACCGTTTTTTTTTGTTGCAAAATACGAATATAAGTAGAGTATTATAAATGATAGAAAATAAAGTTTAGGCACGTTCGCCTCTGATACGTCTGGCTAGCTGAATATCCTTGGGCATGATGGTTACTCGCTTTGCATGTATCGCACATAAATTAGTATCCTCAAAAAGGCCAACTAAATAAGCTTCGCTGGCCTCTTGTAAAGCCATTACCGCCGAACTTTGAAAACGTAAATCGGTCTTGAAATCTTGAGCGATTTCGCGAACCAATCGTTGAAAAGGTAATTTCCTAATCAATAATTCGGTGCTCTTTTGATAACGACGAATCTCCCGCAAAGCGACCGTCCCAGGTCGGTAGCGATGTGGTTTCTTAACGCCACCGGTAGCTGGAGCGCTTTTCCTGGCCGCTTTGGTAGCCAATTGTTTCCTAGGAGCTTTACCTCCTGTTGATTTTCGCGCAGTTTGCTTGGTACGAGCCATATTTTTAAAATAGAGGTAATGAGAAAAATTAACAAACGCAAACGACGGCGACCCCTTTCGGACTGATTCGGTCATAAAATCAGAGAGTCCTTTTTATAACATGTTATCTAATCTGATTGGTCCGTTTTGTGCCAGTGGGCGGAACTCAATCCTAAGTCTACAAAACCGGGCTGATTGAATGTAATCGACAACAGTTGTCCGTAGCACTCGTGTTGTGAGCGCGCTACTTATTCGAGATCATTTATTTTTTTTGTATTAGGTTCGATAAAAGATGACCGGCAGAGGTAAAGGTGGTAAAGGTTTGGGAAAAGGAGGAGCCAAGCGGCATCGTAAAGTGCTTCGTGATAATATCCAAGGTATTACGAAGCCCGCCATTAGAAGATTGGCTAGACGAGGCGGCGTAAAACGTATATCTGGTCTGATTTACGAAGAGACCAGAGGTGTTTTAAAAGTGTTTTTGGAAAACGTCATCAGAGATGCCGTTACATATACCGAACACGCCAAAAGAAAAACCGTTACCGCAATGGATGTAGTATACGCCTTGAAACGTCAAGGACGTACATTATACGGGTTTGGAGGTTAAGTCACATTTTATTCGCGAACTAACGTGAAATGTGACCCTCAAAATTAATTTTAGAAAAATTAAACAACGGTTCTTTTCAGAACCACAAATTTATCGATATTTAAAAAACGGAAGCTCTATTAGGATTTAAGGATAATCTTTCAATCATTACAATCATCATAATTTTATTTAAAATAATAATTTAAGTATAACTGGCCCTAATTATTTGAGGGTTTGGATTCCAAAACTCTATACTTAATAAATAGACCGCCCCTTAAATTCATCGTTAATTACATAGATTATATACAAGGCGCGATGTTATAATACGGTTCGATTTTACTAAAGGAGAACCGCTAGAAATAAATCCTTCATATTATTTCGACTTAATTGTTGTTTAATAAAACGATAATTATTGGTATTGGAATGTCTCTTAATTTATCTTACACACCCAAAAAACAATCTTTAAAGTACTTAAACTGTTTATTAGAATATTTTAAATAATTAGTAAGTGCAAGTCATAATATGAGTTTTAATTTTAAGTTCTTTTTTTGTTTTATTATTTTGGTGGTCCTGAAAAGGACCGATAGTTAAAAGGTTTTTGTACGACACAAAAACCCTAAGGCTCATGTAACTTATTTGGTTTTACTATCTGTTTTTTTCGGTAACAATACGGCCTGGATGTTTGGTAGAACGCCGCCCTGGGCTATAGTAACACCGGAGAGGAGTTTGTTCAGTTCTTCGTCATTTCTGATGGCCAATTGTAAATGCCTAGGGATAATCCTTGTTTTCTTGTTGTCTCTAGCGGCGTTACCTGCCAACTCGAGAACTTCGGCCGCCAAATATTCCATTACGGCAGCTAAGTAGACGGGAGCACCGGCCCCTACGCGTTCGGCATAATTTCCTTTCCTTAAAAGCCGGTGAATACGGCCAACAGGAAATTGTAATCCCGCTCGGTTGGAACGAGATTTCGCCTTTCCCTTCACTTTTCCACCCTTACCACGTCCAGACATTGTATTGCTAACTTTTTTAAACTAAAAATAACCGAAAAACTAATGGCGACAACGCTCACGTCCTTTCGACAACGAATGAACAACTGGCAGTGAACTGTCCAGCGAATAGCTTTTATTCGGCAACTTCTCAAAACACTAGTACGTTTCCTACTCGACCAATCAGAGCTTTCTACGACATAACGCCAAGAATGGGCGGAGCTTAGAAGTGTAGCGTCATTTATCAAATAATTAAACGACTATAGGTATATTTCGGTTTAGTCTTTTATCTTTTGCTGTATGGGTAGGTCGCGAATCTCATTCGTTTAAAATGCCACCGAAGACAAGCGGTAAAGCGGCAAAAAAGGCTGGAAAAGCCCAGAAAAACATTTCTAAGAGCGATAAGAAAAAGAAGCGTAGGAGGAAGGAAAGCTACGCGATTTACATATACAAAGTTTTAAAGCAGGTTCATCCCGATACGGGTATTTCCAGCAAGGCCATGTCGATTATGAATTCTTTCGTGAACGATATATTCGAAAGGATAGCCGCCGAAGCGTCGCGCCTCGCCCATTACAATAAAAGATCGACCATCACGAGCAGAGAAATCCAAACCGCCGTTAGGTTATTGTTACCCGGTGAATTGGCTAAGCATGCCGTTAGCGAAGGTACCAAAGCTGTCACTAAATATACCAGTTCTAAGTAAACGAAATATATTATTTTGAAGGTGATCATAATAATATGAAGGGTGGAAAACGGCTCTTTTCAGAGCCCCAAAATGTTTAAAGAAGAAAAAAAGAAATAAACTATTGTTAAGAAGATAGGATATATACGAAGTCAAATAAATTAAAATATAGTAATCGTTCATAAAAATGTTAAAATATCCAGAAAAAAATATTTTATTTTATATATTCATTCCTTTACGGTAACATAATAACAGTATATGTGATACCCCTTTCTTATCGTGATATAAACTTCAAGTCAATCCAGCAGGTGTTCACACCTTATTACTAAGGATTCCTCAATATTCACAATATATTTGTGAGCATAATATTCTAAATTCAATTCACAAATATTATAACTAAAGCGTCATATAAACGGAAAAAATATCAATGTCTCTTTTTTCTAATAGAAGTTGGTGGTTCTGAGAAGAACCTTTTTTTTTCATATAAATACAAAAAACGACCTTAATATAGGACAGCCGTAGCATTTATGCACGTTCGCCTCTAATGCGTCTGGCTAATTGAATGTCCTTAGGCATGATAGTTACTCGTTTAGCATGGATCGCACACAAATTGGTGTCTTCAAAGAGACCAACCAAATAGGCCTCGCTAGCTTCTTGCAAAGCCATCACTGCCGAACTTTGGAAACGTAAATCGGTCTTGAAATCCTGAGCGATTTCGCGAACCAATCGTTGGAAAGGCAATTTCCTAATCAATAATTCGGTACTCTTCTGATAGCGTCGGATTTCTCTTAGAGCGACCGTACCGGGTCTGTAACGATGCGGTTTTTTAACACCACCGGTAGCGGGAGCGCTTTTCCTGGCTGCTTTAGTAGCCAATTGTTTTCTGGGAGCCTTACCTCCGGTTGATTTTCGAGCAGTTTGCTTGGTACGAGCCATCGTCTAAACGGGTCTGACTTCAAACGTGTAGGAAGAATTACAAGCGCAAGCACCAACGAACTTTTGGAAACTGATCGAAGGTGTCAAAGAAATCTCCCTTTTTAATAATGTGTGAAGATATTCTGATTGGTCCGGCTAGCATCTGTGGGCGGGACCCGATTCGAACTCAACAAAACCCATGGTAGGATTTGAAATTGAAATAGTTACCCGTAGTATTCGAGGTGTACGCTGCACAATTCGATTATAAATTTGCTTTCTTTTAATACTAAATTGAATAAATCATGACGGGCAGAGGTAAAGGTGGTAAAGGTTTGGGAAAAGGAGGCGCTAAGCGGCATCGTAAAGTGCTTCGTGATAATATCCAAGGTATTACGAAACCCGCCATCAGAAGATTGGCTAGGCGGGGTGGAGTTAAACGTATATCCGGTCTAATTTATGAAGAAACCAGAGGTGTATTAAAAGTATTTTTGGAAAACGTTATCAGAGACGCCGTCACTTATACCGAACACGCCAAAAGGAAAACCGTTACTGCCATGGATGTAGTATACGCCCTCAAACGCCAAGGACGAACCCTATACGGATTTGGCGGTTAAATAAAGTATTATATATGCTGACCAATTAAAACAGAACAACGTATCTATTCAACTAAAGAAAACAACGGTTCTTTTCAGAGCCACAAATTTACTAGCATAAAAAAAGAAATTTATTATTCGAAAATGGACTAAGATGACGTTAAATTTTATTAAATATCTGCTCCTTTCATCTAAGATTTACTTGTAAAGTAACAAATATACTGCATTATAATAGACGATCGTAATATAAAAAGATAGATAAAGTTTAAAATAAGATTTCATAATAAATGTTAGGTTAATGACAAGAATGTAAATGATGGTGAACAATCGAATACCGAATCTTCGTTGAAGCTTTAATATAGTTTTCCTTTAGAGAGAAAATACTCCGAGATAAACTTCGCGTCGATGAGCTTGGAGAATCCTTAAGATTTCAAAGAAGGTACGGTAGTTCTACGCACGTATGTATGGAGATCGCGTTCCATGTATTTATTGACTTTAGATAACTATTTATGAAAACAGATTTCAACTAAAGAAGCAAAATATACTATAATATATATGAGCATTGTATCGATACAGAAGGGTTTGACACGATATTCTTATAGACGTCTCGATATCGTTGCTCACCCGATACGTTCGATTGTAACCCAGAGTTCGGATGGTGTTAAGAAACCGTTAAATAAGAAGTATATTAGTATAGGATCGGTTAATTTTCATGTCATTGTTTTCTTACAGTTAATTCGACAACGGTACGTTTCGATATAGATTCGTTTTGGACAACGAACAATCTGTACCGCATCAATTAGGAATAATATGTCTCGTTTCTCCAATAATAGCATTAGATCTGTACGGAATTGCATTTATATCAAAAGACGATATATCGGGGGACGTAGATTTGAAAAGATATATTTTCATAGTTATAACCGAAAGTCTATAACTCGAATGTAAATTGGTAGTTTCGACGGAATCGAGAGCAACGCTTGATTTTGTGCTTCCTTCTAAGACGATAGTCAACGTAAAATTTATTGGTAAAGTTTGCTACTTCTACTACGTTTTATCTTTTAACGCCTCGAACATAAATCGTATGATATTCTAAAGGATTTATGTATTTAATATGAGAAATAAGTAAACGGTTCCAAGCTCGATGAACGTTTCGACGAAGCCGGAATATGGAACGTCGTTCGCGCTCGACCGTTCAGTCCTCCGTTCGGCTCATATCATATAGGGTACGCATTAAATGAGAGCGACCGCCAGACAGTTAAAATACGCGAACGAGAAGCATACGCACGTACGTAACTTTGTCAAACGAATCGTGATTAGAACGTTCTTATAAGAAAATTAAGAAATTATATCAGAATGTCGGACGTCGATATTAGCGGACAAGCGGTTTCTCCTTCGTCGAATCAAGGGAGTGGAGGAAATTCCGCCGCCGTTGTTAACGCATCGTCAACAGGCACACCGGCCGGGTCGAATTCATCTTCGGTGTCGGCTACGGGAGCCGCATCAGCTACAGCCGGTAGCGCAGGTTCGTCTGCAGGAGGGAAGAAAGAAAAATCCACTTCGAGCAAGGCGAAGAGTTCTAAATCGAAAGTTAGTCATCCTCCGATCGCTGATATGGTAACGAGTGCAATTAAAGGATTGAAAGAGAAAGGCGGAACTTCCTTCAGAGCTATTAAAAAATACATAGCGGCCAATTACAAAGTGGATGCTGACAAATTATCGCCCTTTATAAAGAAATATATAAAGACGTGGATCGCTTCGGGTGTTTTGGTACAAACGAAGGGCAAAGGAGCTTCCGGATCATTTAAATTAGCGGCTTCGGCACGTAAAGCAGGAGGTACGACAGCCGCAGGTACGAAGAAAAGAAAAACGGCCACTGCCAAAACCGGACAGAAAAATAAACGAAAACCAGTAGGAGGTGCCGCGACAGCTACGACAGCCGGTGGTAAAAAAGCGTCTGCCAAAAAAACCTCAGAGAAAACGGAAAAAAAGACGACCGCCGCCTCCGCCTCAACTAAGAAAACCACAGCTAAAAGTAAGAAAGGTGAATCTGCAACTTTGGCCGAGAAAAAAGCTTCTGCCAAAAAAGCCGTCGAAAAGAAAACAGGAAAGAAATCTACCGCCGCCACGACTACGTCCGCTTCCAATGCCGCCGCTAATAGTTCATCTTCGAAAGCAGCAAAAAGCAACACGGCCGCAAGATCCCCGAAATCGCCTTCCAAAGCGAAAAAATCTAATAAAGCCGGACCTACGAAAAAGCCCAAGGCGCCTAAACCGAAAAGTGCTAAGACGACGACCTCAACTGTTCGTGTTGCCGCTGGTGAAGGTGCGAAAACTAAAAAACCAGTATCACCAAAGAAAAAGAAATAAAACTATTTCTACTACGTATGACGATATATTAAACAGGCGACACATTTCATCGTCAGATCAAGAAGACACGGAGTTGAAAATTACAAATATCCCGACACTCCTGGACGTGCTACGACTTCCCTAAAAAATACGTTCGTCCAAGACCGTATTTTTTTAATAGAAAAAAAAAACGGTTCTTTTCAGAACCACAATATAACTTTATAAAAGAAAGAATATTTATATAATTTATTTATTATCTTATTATTACTTAAATGATTATTTTCTAGATAGAGCCGTAACTAATTAGGGAACCGATCGATCGATACTCTAAAACAGTAATAAAGGAATATTCAGTACAGATCAGATTATTTATAAATTTTCTAGTTAATATTTATTCTTTAATAAGAACGCGTATTCTAACTTCTTTTTTATACGATTTTGTTGGCCCTGAAAAGGACCGATATTAAAGGGCGTATGCAAAACTTTAAACGGTTTGCGTTATCTATTTGGTTTTGCTGTCTGTCTTTTTAGGCAATAATACTGCTTGAATGTTAGGCAAGACGCCGCCCTGGGCAATAGTAACGCCAGATAACAGTTTATTCAATTCCTCGTCGTTTCTGATGGCCAATTGTAAATGCCTAGGGATAATCCTTGTTTTCTTGTTGTCTCTAGCGGCGTTACCCGCCAACTCGAGAACTTCGGCCGCCAGATATTCCATTACGGCAGCTAAGTAAACGGGAGCACCGGCCCCTACGCGTTCGGCATAATTTCCTTTCCTTAGAAGTCGGTGAATACGACCGACAGGAAATTGTAATCCCGCACGATTGGAACGAGACTTCGCCTTTCCCTTCACTTTTCCGCCTTTACCACGTCCGGACATGTTAATCTCGATCGTTGTTAGATACTGCTCACCTTTAAATCAAAAACGGTACTGGAAATTTCTTACAGATCGGCCTGGAATTTTGTCCGCGAGCCAAACTCGTTATATCATACGCGACCAATCAGACTCTAACTCGGGCTATGGGCGGGGCTTAGAAGTGTTCCTTCGAATGTTATAAGTTCTAGAATTAAAGGCATTTTTTTAGTTAAGTACTCTTTGAGGTACGTGAGACGTCGGGATTTTTATTTCGAAATGCCACCGAAGACAAGCGGTAAGGCGGCCAAGAAAGCCGGAAAAGCCCAGAAAAATATCTCTAAGAGCGACAAGAAAAAGAAGCGCAGGAGGAAGGAAAGCTATGCGATTTACATATACAAAGTTTTAAAGCAGGTTCATCCCGATACGGGTATCTCCAGCAAGGCCATGTCGATCATGAATTCTTTCGTGAACGATATATTCGAAAGGATAGCCGCCGAAGCGTCGCGTCTCGCCCATTACAATAAGAGATCAACGATCACGAGCAGAGAAATCCAAACCGCCGTTAGGTTATTGTTACCCGGTGAGTTGGCTAAGCACGCCGTTAGCGAAGGTACCAAAGCAGTCACCAAATATACCAGTTCTAAGTAAATTAATTCACATACCTATGTGTGTTTCAATATACTACTTACCTGCAAAATCGGTTCTTTTCAGAACCACAATTGGATATACATTTTAAAAAATGAAATGTTAAACAGTAGCTGACATTTTATAAAAACAGAATTTTCAGATATATATATATATATTGTAGTTATTGTATTGAATTATATTATATCATTATAATCTGTTATATAGTAAGTATATAGAATAAGTTTTGTAAAAATGGTACGGCCCGAGATTGTTATTTAAAAATAAGGTAAAGTATTTCTGGAGTGACTTCGAAAATATGTGTATTCATTTTTATTACGTTTATGACTATATGATAATTAATTTATTTTTCCTAACTGTGGCTAATTGTGGATTGTGGCTAATTTCTACACGATAAGTATTAATCACGGGAACGTCTCGAAATGAACAAATAGGAACTGTAATTAATCAAGAATTTAGAATGGAACTATCGTCCTAATATAATGAGGATCGTCAAAGAGAAGATACTTTTTTTTTCGTTTACTAGGTTGACCTTGCTTGGGGACAGTGGAACTCAGTGGAAAATCGCTGATGGTGGGTGAGGAGGATAGGCCTGTGGTCAGAATCGATATCTTGGAGTACTTGCAGGTCAGAGGCTTGATTCGAATTTTGATAGATAAAAAAGTCAATTATTGTCGGTCGATTGGAGGAGTAGTGAGTTGGTTCGCTTGGAGCAATAAGCCCAAGTTCCAACTCATCTATTATCCCGGCCGATAGTAATTCTTCCAATAGCTGTGTGGTTGATGGCGTTGAAAATGGCCTGAAAATCTCCTTGGTCATCTGAATATGTTCCGAAGAGTATTTCGCCAATGGAGATCGGGTTCGTGTTCTAGTGGAATCCAGACCAGCCAGACGACTGTTATCTTGAGTTCCCCGTACATGAGTGGGGGGAGGAATTGGTCTTTTGGGTTTGGTTGTTTTTGGAGTAGGTCGGCACTTGCATCCCGAGTAATTTGCGGTGTATGGTTCTCAACAGTTGGTGCATTTCGGCGGGGAATTTCTGTCTTTGGGACTTGACGTAGGCCGGAGTGGCTTTACAGTTGGCCGATGAATGACCGTAGAATTGGCAGTTAAAACGTTGAACGCGCCTGCCGTTGCCGCGCTGGGCTTGGACTTTTACCACCTGATTCATTAGGCGGTCGACCGCGAAGATACGGCGTTCCTCTCGAGGAACCGACCAACATGGATTGGATTGAAACCGAGCTTCATGAGCGCGGTTCGGACTTCGAGTTACCATTACGTCGAGAGAGAAATATAATATATTAGCTGACCCCGCAGACACTCCGTACCCTGTACTCAATGGATAAATAAAGGATTCATTCTATCAAATTCTTCGTTCAAATCACTTTCGAATCATCCTTAGGAACATTCTGATATCGGAAAACCTTATCCGTAGTCGATAAACGATATCTAACGGATGAATTATAGAAAATGGCCAATAAGCGGCAAATATCCGATCGTAAGGGTGCACCATCGTTTCGGCGAATCATTCTTTTGGAATCTTACGTTCTACAAGCAAAACATTTATTCATAGGTATATACCGATAATAACGAACGGGCCGACGTAACAACCTAAAATGTCCTGAAATACGTGAGAACAGTTTTACTCCGATCGCCGTATCGATATGTGACAGTATCCATCCTATGAAGGATCTTTACATTCTACTAGCATAATTTTATGGATCGGAATTTTCCGACTTTTAAAGAACGTGATCGGCAGTCTAGAAACGGCCTGAGGACGTATTAACACGAGAGGTTAAAATTATTGCTTTAGAAGTTCACGTTGTCTAAAGCTAAAGTTTATTCATCGGAACATTCCGATAATAACGAGAACGGGCAGACGTAAAAACGAAAAATTTGCGCAACGTCCGTATAAACGATCTGTTCTAAAACACCCATACATTTCCGATAGCTGGCGAGAGACCCGCGCTTAAATCGTGTGCGCTTCTACGTGGGGCGATACGAGAGACGGATACGACGGGTCGGGTCGACCGGCGCTGTGACACTTTTACCGAGTGGCTTTTGATCAGCGAAGGTGGTATTACATATTATATGTTAATATATAAGATCCGAACCGTATTTTTTTATTTATCTAAATAAAAAGCGTATTTCGTCGTGTTATTATATATTCGTAACGCTCTCGCGATTTTGTATCGTCGTTTCGTTGTTCTTCCTGGTCGGTTTTTTTCGATATATCGGGAAGCGTACGACGACGACGACGGTATCACTGCGAGATCGCGAATTCGGCGGGAACATTCGGCTTCGTTAGAAGAAGATGATCCACGATTCATATGCGATTGGAATTATTATTTTTATGGACGTATCGGTTTTTCATCGGAACGTTCATAAAACAGCAACACATTTTGCGATAGCTCTCTGCTCTCCGAGCGAGAATAAAATAAAAAATCACGAAACGTTTCTCGTACGAGGTTTCCTTGTCGCTTTATATATTTCTATCTAGCGAAGGGTTCGGAGAGAATGTTTTTCGAGGTCTTATAAACGCCGAACGATATTTTGCGGCATCCAATTTTCGACGTAGTCGACGATCGTCGTCGATAATCGAGATAATTGGGTGCCTAGTCGATCGGTTGTGTATAAAAAAAACAAAAGATGTGTCTAAGATGATGATATCGTTTTGTTTTATTAGACAACTAATATTAAAATGTAAGAGCGTGGCGCCTCGGACCGGTTTTTCCGTCGTCTAGGCGCGCTATCATGCACCTCCTTTTTATTAGTCGTCGATATATATTATATATCGTCGTCTTACGCACACGTTTCTTTATAAGTCAAACTTATAAAATAAACTGTGTCTGTATTTGTTTTATCTGCTTCGTGTCGATAAAATAATAAGAACAGTTCCCTGGTTGATCCTGCCAGTAGTCATATGCTTGTCTCAAAGATTAAGCCATGCATGTCTCAGTACATACCGAATTAAGGTGAAACCGCGAAAGGCTCATTAAATCAGTTATGGTTCCTTAGATCGTACCCACAATTACTTGGATAACTGTGGTAATTCTAGAGCTAATACATGCAAACAGAGCTCCGACCAGAGATGGAAGGAGTGCTTTTATTAGATCAAAACCAATCGGTTTCGGGTTCGCGCTCGTCATCGTACAACTTGGTGACTCTGAATAACTTTAAGCTGATCGCACGGTCTCGCACCGGCGACACATCTTTCAAATGTCTGCCTTATCAACTGTCGATGGTAGGTTCTGCGCCTACCATGGTCGTAACGGGTAACGGGGAATCAGGGTTCGATTCCGGAGAGGGAGCCTGAGAAACGGCTACCACATCCAAGGAAGGCAGCAGGCGCGCAAATTACCCACTCCCGGCACGGGGAGGTAGTGACGAAAAATAACGATACGGGACTCATCCGAGGCCCCGTAATCGGAATGAGTACACTCTAAACCCTTTAACGAGGATCAATTGGAGGGCCAGTCTGGTGCCAGCAGCCGCGGTAATTCCAGCTCCAATAGCGTATATTAAAGTTGTTGCGGTTAAAAAGCTCGTAGTCGAATTTGTGTCTCGCGCCGCCGGTTCATCGTTCGCGGTGTTAACTGGCGTGTTTTTCGCGAGACGTCCTGCCGGTGGGCTTAGTCGTGTCGCGTCGCCGTCGCGCGTGCGTTTCGGCGTGCGTGTTGTGCGCGTCGTGGTTACGACGGCCCAACTCAATCCTGCCGCGGTGCTCTTTACTGAGTGTCGAGGTGGGCCGGCACGTTTACTTTGAACAAATTAGAGTGCTCAAAGCAGGCTAAAATTTCGCCTGAATACTGTATGCATGGAATAATGGAATAGGACCTCGGTTCTATTTTGTTGGTTTTCGGAACCCCGAGGTAATGATTAATAGGAACGGATGGGGGCATTCGTATTGCGACGTTAGAGGTGAAATTCTTGGATCGTCGCAAGACGAACAGAAGCGAAAGCATTTGCCAAAAACGCTTTCATTGATCAAGAACGAAAGTTAGAGGTTCGAAGGCGATCAGATACCGCCCTAGTTCTAACCTTAAACGATGCCAGCTAGCGATCCGTCGACGTTCCCTAATATGACTCGACGGGCAGCTTCCGGGAAACCAAAGCTTTTGGGTTCCGGGGGAAGTATGGTTGCAAAGCTGAAACTTAAAGGAATTGACGGAAGGGCACCACCAGGAGTGGAGCCTGCGGCTTAATTTGACTCAACACGGGAAACCTCACCAGGCCCGGACACCGGAAGGATTGACAGATTGAGAGCTCTTTCTTGATTCGGTGGGTGGTGGTGCATGGCCGTTCTTAGTTGGTGGAGCGATTTGTCTGGTTAATTCCGATAACGAACGAGACTCTAGCCTGCTAACTAGGCGCTTTTTGACATCCTAAAGGCCCGCCGGCCGCGTTGCTTTCGGGTTTCGCGGTTCGTGCGCGGTTTTTACTGTCGGCGTACAAACTATTCTTCTTAGAGGGACAGGCGGCTTCTAGCCGCACGAGATTGAGCAATAACAGGTCTGTGATGCCCTTAGATGTTCTGGGCCGCACGCGCGCTACACTGAAGGAATCAGCGTGTCTTCCCTGGCCGAGCGGCCCGGGTAACCCGCTGAACCTCCTTCGTGCTAGGGATTGGGGCTTGCAATTGTTCCCCATGAACGAGGAATTCCCAGTAAGCGCGAGTCATAAGCTCGCGTTGATTACGTCCCTGCCCTTTGTACACACCGCCCGTCGCTACTACCGATTGAATGATTTAGTGAGGTCTTCGGATCGACACGCGATGGCGTTTCGGCGTCGTCGATGTGTAGGAAAAGATGACCAAACTTGATCATTTAGAGGAAGTAAAAGTCGTAACAAGGTTTCCGTAGGTGAACCTGCGGAAGGATCATTACAGTGTGTTGTTATGCCTATATATATATAATAGGTAAACGTACAAGTCTGTAAAAATCATTGTCGAACGTTAAAGAGCCATCTACGAAGTTCGGAAGTTCCGATCGAATTTCGACGTCGTCAACGTAGCTGTTTTCGGGTACCTATAATATATGGTTTTAAAAGATGTACGCCCGAAAGCGGAGATATATACGATGAAGATGTTGTTATATAGGACGACGAGTAATAATCGTCGGCCTACGACGGATTTCGTTATAAATGGACAAATCGAGCGCAAAATAAAACGATTTTGCCAATTATATTTCTAATCGACGTTTCGATCCTCATATCGACGAACATATACGATGATCGGTAATGTGATTAGTTTACGAAAATCTTATCACCCTTCGTTTGTTTCATTCCAAAAGGGTGAGATTTAGTTTACGAAAATATTGCCAAACTATGATCAGCGTATGCTCTTTTGTTGTCGTACGAGGTGAGACGACGAAAATTTACAACGAACGTCACCATTTCGAGTAGTCTGTCTCCGCTCCTCTCGTTGTGTGTAGTGGAGAAGACGAAAATAAACCGTAAGAGCGTTTTAAAGTCGACGGCGGCTGCGAAAGGGGCGCAAGCGCTGTCTATGACGTGAGCGCGCGTCGTCGTCGTCGTCGTCGTCTTATAATAGAAACGTTTCGATATGCGTTTAAAACCTAACTTAAAAAAAGATTACCCTAAACGGTGGATCACTTGGCTCGTGGGTCGATGAAGAACGCAGCTAATTGCGCGTCAACTTGTGAACTGCAGGACACATGAACATCGACATTTCGAACGCACATTGCGGTCCTGGGATCTCATACCCGGACCACTCCTGGCTGAGGGTCGTATCTCATTTCAAGACTGCTCGGATTTTCTTTGATCTTCGCGATCGACGAGAAATGTCTGAGCGTGCTGAGCGTATAAGCGCGATTCGATCGCGACGTTCTAAAACGTGACAGCGGACCCGTACGTGTGACCTAACTCTCTCGTACGGGTCGTACGAATATGAAAGGGATGAGACGTGTTTAAAACGGTCGTTCGCACGTTTTTGTGATAAACGTAGCGCGCACCATTAATACGATCGTCGTATCCGATAAAATTAGTTTTTAATCGACGTCGGATCGTAGGTGCGTTGTCTCTCGAATACGAGGGAGAAAACACCGTTTTTCGACGGCGCGTCTTTTCCATTCTAAACTTTTATATTTCGTATTGGCTCCTAATCTTCATTATTATGATGATTACGAGCGCCACGCATATTAAACTAGCGACCTCAGAGCAGGTGAGACTACCCGCTGAATTTAAGCATATTACTAAGCGGAGGAAAAGAAACTAACTAGGATTCCCTTAGTAGCTGCGAGCGAACAGGGATTAGCCCAGCACCGAATCCCGCGACCGACATCGGGCGCCGGGAAATGTGGTGTTCGGGAGGGTCCATTATCTCGACGTTACGTCGCGCGTCCAAGTCCATCTTGAACGGGGCAACAGCCCATAGAGGGTGCCAGGCCCGTAGCGACCGTGACTGACGGCGAGAGGATCTCTCCTTAGAGTCGGGTTGCTTGAGAGTGCAGCCCTAAGCGGGTGGTAAACTCCATCTAAGGCTAAATATAACCACGAGACCGATAGCGAACAAGTACCGTGAGGGAAAGTTGAAAAGCACTTTGAAGAGAGAGTTCAAGAGTACGTGAAACCGTTTAGGGGTAAACCTGAGAAACCCGAAAGGTCGAAGGGAGAAATTCATTCGCGGCTCGTAGTAGGCGGCGTGCGATCGCGTGACACGTGACGTTTCGGCGTTGCGCGCGCCTTTCGTACGTCGATCCGGCGACGAACGCGTGCACTTTTCTCCTTGTAGGACGTCGCGAT
>NW_027473142.1:0-15000 GCF_030347505.1 Rhynchophorus ferrugineus
TAGGTTACTTATTGTTGTTATTGCAATTTAGGTTAGATTGTTTCGAAGAGCCTTCCTTGATGTGAATATATCTCTTCCTTTGTTTCGACTTGTGGGTGAATTCTGATGCTTAGCTAAGGATATTTTATATCATATTCTATTTATATCATTAATTTAGAATAGAATAGAATATAATATAATACAATTTTCAAAGATTTTTAATGATATTCTTGACAATTTTACGCTTCTCTATATTTGAAAATCCTATTCTTTGATTGTCTTGGTTCTCGCTAGATGGCGCGCGCCGCCTGATTTCTTTCTCTACTTTATGTCGTTGGATATTGTTTTCGTCTCTCATTCATTAGAATTGACGTACACGCATTGGAGGTTATGTCTTCGTTCTGTTTAAACGTTTTGTTTATTTTATTTTGTTATTGTTGTGTTTTTAGGTTTTCTTATGGATTAGACCGATCTTATGTGATTTGTCGACCTGTGACTTGTTTGTTTTACCCCCTCGCACCACTTGGAGGTTATGTCGGACACCATCTGTGTCACTAGATTGTACTTTTGTATGAATATTTCGTATTATTTCAGGGTGAATTTGACGCCGTAGATATGTTTTGATATTGTTTAACCACTTTTATTTCATTTTATTTTGTTGCTAGTCACCTTCCAATTAAGATACCAGCGGTGTATTTACATTTTTTGTATTTTTTAGGTTATCCGTGTCCAGTTCCCCTGACAGAACTGGTAGAGCCGACCGTGATCAATCTGGAAATCACATGTCCGAAGCTATCCACATCAACCTGCGGTTCCTCTGCACTTGATGACCGAACGCCAACAGGCCAGGATTCTACCTTTGCTTAAGTACTTTCGGATATGTTGAATACTACATTTGTTTATATTAGACTTATCTGCTCGAAGTTTATTAGTTAGATGACTTATATGTTTGATTTGCAAGGTATGAGGTCTATTGAGATAGCGACCCCGTAGGACGGTGCAGTAACTTCGTGATTGTGTTTCATATTGTTCAATCATTCCTAATGCCAATCATCCTCCCATCGGAATATCAATAGTCTAGTTATGATTTTTAATGTTTTAGGTTAGGGAGTCTTGGCAGAGTTGACGGAACTGGCCGTGTCCGAGTGGTGGAATGGACAAAGCACCCTGGGACCATTGCTACTATGAGTTTGCCAATTTTCCACACTACAAGATGAGCATTATTTGTCTTTCTCTATGATTAGGACTATCGCTGAAACAGTAGTCCTAGCAAGTCCTACTCCCCAAGCGGAGAGAAGTTAGGGGGGCAGTAGGAATCTCGTTAATCCATGCACGCGCCTTCCTGATATGTTCGGGCATAGGCTGCGGTTGTCAAGGCGGTGGTAGTTAGTCCCGCCGTTTACCCGCGCTCGGCATCTCGATCCTTCTCTGAACGGATGCGAACGCGATCTGCTGAGCTGGTCTTTCCTGCGTAAGTATATGGACATTTTGAAATGTAGACTATCTGTCTATGGCTCTGGTGCTTGTTAAAACTCCGAGCTGGTCTTTCCTGCGTAAGTATCGGGGACGGTTCACGTACGGGTCTCCGAGCGCCTGTTCGGTTCCGTCGCGGCAGTATTGCGTAAAATTTTAGATAAGGACAGTGGGAATCTCGTTAATCCATGCACGCGCCTTCCTGATATGTTCGGGCATAGGCTGCGGTTGTCAAGGTGGTGGTAGTTAGTCCGCCGTTTACCCGCGCTCGGCATCTCGATCCTTCTCTGAACGGATCCGAACGCGATCTGCTGAGCTGGTCTTTCCTGCGTAAGTATATGGACATTTTGAAATGTAGACTATCTGTCTATGGCTCTGGTGCTTGTTAAAGCTCCGAGCTGGTCTTTCCTGCGTAAGTATCGGGGACGGTTCACGTACGGGTCTCCGAGCGCCTGTTCGGTTCCGTCGCGGCAGTATTGCGTAAAATTTTAGATAAGGACAGTGGGAATCTCGTTAATCCATGCACGCGCCTTCCTGATATGTTCGGGCATAGGCTGCGGTTGTCAAGGTGGTGGTAGTTAGTCCCGCCGTTTACCCGCGCTCGGCATCTCGATCCTTCTCTGAACGGATCCGAACGCGATCTTAGTTAGGGACATTTTGAAATGTAGACCATGAGTCTATGGCTCAGGTGCTTGTTAAAGGTCTGAGCTGGTCTTTCCTGCGTAAGTATATGGACATTTTGAAATGTAGACTATCTGTCTATGGCTCTGGTGCTTGTTAAAGCTCCGAGCTGGTCTTTCCTGCGTAAGTATCGGGGACGGTTCACGTACGGGTCTCCGAGCGCCTGTTCGGTTCCGTCGCGGCCGTATTACGTAAAATTTTAGATAAGGACAGTGGGAATCTCGTTAATCCATGCACGCGCCTTCCTGATATGTTCGGGCATAGGCTGCGGTTGTCAAGGTGGTGGTAGTTAGTCCCGCCGTTTACCCGCGCTCGGCATCTCGATCCTTCTCTGAACGGATCCGAACGCGATCTTAGTTAGGGACATTTTGAAATGTAGACCATGAGTCTATGGCTCTGGTGCTTGTTAAAGGTCTGAGCTGGTCTTTCCTGCGTAAGTATATGGACATTTTGAAATGTAGACTATCTGTCTATGGCTCTGGTGCTTGTTAAAGCTCCGAGCTGGTCTTTCCTGCGTAAGTATCGGGAACGGTTCACGTACGGGTCTCCGAGCGCCTGTTCGGTTCCGTCGCGGCAGTATTGCGTAAAATTTTAGATAAGGACAGTGGGAATCTCGTTAATCCATGCACGCGCCTTCCTGATATGTTCGGGCATAGGCTGCGGTTGTCAAGGTGGTGGTAGTTAGTCCCGCCGTTTACCCGCGCTCGGCATCTCGATCCTTCTCTGAACGGATCCGAACGCGATCTTAGTTAGGGACATTTTGAATTGTAGACCATGAGTCTATGGCTCTGGTGCTTGTTAAAGGTCTGAGCTGGTCTTTCCTGCGTAAGTATATGGACATTTTGAAATGTAGACTATCTGTCTATGGCTCTGGTGCTTGTTAAAGCTCCGAGCTGGTCTTTCCTGCGTAAGTATCGGGGACGGTTCACGTACGGGTCTCCGAGCGCCTGTTCGGTTCCGTCGCGGCCGTATTGCGTAAAATTTTAGATAAGGACAGTGGGAATCTCGTTAATCATGCACGCGCCTTCCTGATATGTTCGGGCATAGGCTGCGGTTGTCAAGGTGGTGGTAGTTAGTCCCGCCGTTTACCCGCGCTCGGCATCTCGATCCTTCTCTGAACGGATCCGAACGCGATCTTAGTTAGGGACATTTTGAAATGTAGACCATGAGTCTATGGCTCTGGTGCTTGTTAAAGGTCTGAGCTGGTCTTTCCTGCGTAAGTATATGGACATTTTGAAATGTAGACTATCTGTCTATGGCTCTGGTGCTTGTTAAAGCTCCGAGCTGGTCTTTCCTGCGTAAGTATCGGGGACGGTTCACGTACGGGTCTCCGAGCGCCTGTTCGGTTCCGTCGCGGCAGTATTGCGTAAAATTTTAGATAAGGACAGTGGGAATCTCGTTAATCCATGCACGCGCCTTCCTGATATGTTCGGGCATAGGCTGCGGTTGTCAAGGTGGTGGTAGTTAGTCCCGCCGTTTACCCGCGCTCGGCATCTCGATCCTTCTCTGAACGGATCCGAACGCGATCTTAGTTAGGGACATTTTGAAATGTAGACCATGAGTCTATGGCTCTGGTGCTTGTTAAAGGTCTGAGCTGGTCTTTCCTGCGTAAGTATATGGACATTTTGAAATGTAGACTATCTGTCTATGGCTCTGGTGCTTGTTAAAGCTCCGAGCTGGTCTTTCCTGCGTAAGTATCGGGGACGGTTCACGTACGGGTCTCCGAGCGCCTGTTCGGTTCCGTCGCGGCCGTATTACGTAAAATTTTAGATAAGGACAGTGGGAATCTCGTTAATCCATGCACGCGCCTTCCTGATATGTTCGGGCATAGGCTGCGGTTGTCAAGGTGGTGGTAGTTAGTCCCGCCGTTTACCCGCGCTCGGCATCTCGATCCTTCTCTGAACGGATCCGAACGCGATCTTAGTTAGGGACATTTTGAAATGTAGACCATGAGTCTATGGCTCTGGTGCTTGTTAAAGGTCTGAGCTGGTCTTTCCTGCGTAAGTATATGGACATTTTGAAATGTAGACTATCTGTCTATGGCTCTGGTGCTTGTTAAAGCTCCGAGCTGGTCTTTCCTGCGTAAGTATCGGGAACGGTTCACGTACGGGTCTCCGAGCGCCTGTTCGGTTCCGTCGTGGCAGTATTGCGTAAAATTTTAGATAAGGACAGTGGGAATCTCGTTAATCCATGCACGCGCCTTCCTGATATGTTCGGGCATAGGCTGCGGTTGTCAAGGTGGTGGTAGTTAGTCCCGCCGTTTACCCGCGCTCGGCATCTCGATCCTTCTCTGAACGGATCCGAACGCGATCTTAGTTAGGGACATTTTGAATTGTAGACCATGAGTCTATGGCTCTGGTGCTTGTTAAAGGTCTGAGCTGGTCTTTCCTACGTAAGTATATGGACATTTTGAAATGTAGACTATCTGTCTATGGCTCTGGTGCTTGTTAAAGCTCCGAGCTGGTCTTTCCTGCGTAAGTATCGGGGACGGTTCACGTACGGGTCTCCGAGCGCCTGTTCGGTTCCGTCGCGGCCGTATTGCGTAAAATTTTAGATAAGGACAGTGGGAATCTCGTTAATCCATGCACGCGCCTTCCTGATATGTTCGGGCATAGGCTGCGGTTGTCAAGGTGGTGGTAGTTAGTCCCGCCGTTTACCCGCGCTCGGCATCTCGATCCTTCTCTGAACGGATCCGAACGCGATCTTAGTTAGGGACATTTTGAAATGTAGACCATGAGTCTATGGCTCTGGTGCTTGTTAAAGGTCTGAGCTGGTCTTTCCTGCGTAAGTATATGGACATTTTGAAATGTAGACTATCTGTCTATGGCTCTGGTGCTTGTTAAAGCTCCGAGCTGGTCTTTCCTGCGTAAGTATCGGGAACGGTTCACGTACGGGTCTCCGAGCGCCTGTTCGGTTCCGTCGCGGCAGTATTGCGTAAAATTTTAGATAAGGACAGTGGGAATCTCGTTAATCCATGCACGCGCCTTCCTGATATGTTCGGGCATAGGCTGCGGTTGTCAAGGTGGTGGTAGTTAGTCCCGCCGTTTTACCCGCGCTCGGCATCTCGATCCTTCTCTGAACGGATCCGAACGCGATCTTAGTTAGGGACATTTTGAATTGTAGACCATGAGTCTATGGCTCTGGTGCTTGTTAAAGGTCTGAGCTGGTCTTTCCTACGTAAGTATATGGACATTTTGAAATGTAGACTATCTGTCTATGGCTCTGGTGCTTGTTAAAGCTCCGAGCTGGTCTTTCCTGCGTAAGTATCGGGGACGGTTCACGTACGGGTCTCCGAGCGCCTGTTCGGTTCCGTCGCGGCCGTATTGCGTAAAATTTTAGATAAGGACAGTGGGAATCTCGTTAATCCATGCACGCGCCTTCCTGATATGTTCGGGCATAGGCTGCGGTTGTCAAGGTGGTGGTAGTTAGTCCCGCCGTTTACCCGCGCTCGGCATCTCGATCCTTCTCTGAACGGATCCGAACGCGATCTTAGTTAGGGACATTTTGAAATGTAGACCATGAGTCTATGGCTCTGGTGCTTGTTAAAGGTCTGAGCTGGTCTTTCCTGCGTAAGTATATGGACATTTTGAAATGTAGACTATCTGTCTATGGCTCTGGTGCTTGTTAAAGCTCCGAGCTGGTCTTTCCTGCGTAAGTATCGGGGACGGTTCACGTACGGGTCTCCGAGCGCCTGTTCGGTTCCGTCGCGGCCGTATTACGTAAAATTTTAGATAAGGACAGTGGGAATCTCGTTAATCCATGCACGCGCCTTCCTGATATGTTCGGGCATAGGCTGCGGTTGTCAAGGTGGTGGTAGTTAGTCCCGCCGTTTACCCGCGCTCGGCATCTCGATCCTTCTCTGAACGGATCCGAACGCGATCTTAGTTAGGGACATTTTGAAATGTAGACCATGAGTCTATGGCTCTGGTGCTTGTTAAAGGTCTGAGCTGGTCTTTCCTGCGTAAGTATATGGACATTTTGAAATGTAGACTATCTGTCTATGGCTCTGGTGCTTGTTAAAGCTCCGAGCTGGTCTTTCCTGCGTAAGTATCGGGGACGGTTCACGTACGGGTCTCCGAGCGCCTGTTCGGTTCCGTCGCGGCCGTATTGCGTAAAATTTTAGATAAGGACAGTGGGAATCTCGTTAATCCATGCACGCGCCTTCCTGATATGTTCGGGCATAGGCTGCGGTTGTCAAGGTGGTGGTAGTTAGTCCCGCCGTTTACCCGCGCTCGGCATCTCGATCCTTCTCTGAACGGATCCGAACGCGATCTGCTGAGCTGGTCTTTCCTGCGTAAGTATATGGACATTTTGAAATGTAGACTATCTGTCTATGGCTCTGGTGCTTGTTAAAGCTCCGAGCTGGTCTTTCCTGCGTAAGTATCGGGGACGGTTCACGTACGGGTCTCCGAGCGCCTGTTCGGTTCCGTCGCGCCGTATTGCGTAAAATTTTAGATAAGGACAGTGGGAATCTCGTTAATCCATGCACGCGCCTTCCTGATATGTTCGGGCATAGGCTGCGGTTGTCAAGGTGGTGGTAGTTAGTCCCGCCGTTTACCCGCGCTCGGCATCTCGATCCTTCTCTGAACGGATCCGAACGCGATCTTAGTTAGGGACATTTTGAATTGTAGACCATGAGTCTATGGCTCTGGTGCTTGTTAAAGGTCTGAGCTGGTCTTTCCTACGTAAGTATATGGACATTTTGAAATGTAGACTATCTGTCTATGGCTCTGGTGCTTGTTAAAGCTCCGAGCTGGTCTTTCCTGCGTAAGTATCGGGGACGGTTCACGTACGGGTCTCCGAGCGCCTGTTCGGTTCCGTCGCGGCCGTATTGCGTAAAATTTTAGATAAGGACAGTGGGAATCTCGTTAATCCATGCACGCGCCTTCCTGATATGTTCGGGCATAGGCTGCGGTTGTCAAGGTGGTGGTAGTTAGTCCCGCCGTTTACCCGCGCTCGGCATCTCGATCCTTCTCTGAACGGATCCGAACGCGATCTGCTGAGCTGGTCTTTCCTGCGTAAGTATATGGACATTTTGAAATGTAGACTATCTGTCTATGGCTCTGGTGCTTGTTAAAGCTCCGAGCTGGTCTTTCCTGCGTAAGTATCGGGGACGGTTCACGTACGGGTCTCCGAGCGCCTGTTCGGTTCCGTCGCGGCCGTATTGCGTAAAATTTTAGATAAGGACAGTGGGAATCTCGTTAATCCATGCACGCGCCTTCCTGATATGTTCGGGCATAGGCTGCGGTTTGTCAAGGTGGTGGTAGTTAGTCCCGCCGTTTACCCGCGCTCGGCATCTCGATCCTTCTCTGAACGGATCCGAACGCGATCTTAGTTAGGGACATTTTGAAATGTAGACCATGAGTCTATGGCTCTGGTGCTTGTTAAAGGTCTGAGCTGGTCTTTCCTGCGTAAGTATATGGACATTTTGAAATGTAGACTATCTGTCTATGGCTCTGGTGCTTGTTAAAGCTCCGAGCTGGTCTTTCCTGCGTAAGTATCGGGGACGGTTCACGTACGGGTCTCCGAGCGCCTGTTCGGTTCCGTCGCGGCCGTATTGCGTAAAATTTTAGATAAGGACAGTGGGAATCTCGTTAATCCATGCACGCGCCTTCCTGATATGTTCGGGCATAGGCTGCGGTTGTCAAGTTGGTGGTAGTTAGTCCCGCCGTTTACCCGCGCTCGGCATCTCGATCCTTCTCTGAACGGATCCGAACGCGATCTGCTGAGCTGGTCTTTCCTGCGTAAGTATATGGACATTTTGAAATGTAGACTATCTGTCTATGGCTCTGGTGCTTGTTAAAGCTCCGAGCTGGTCTTTCCTGCGTAAGTATCGGGGACGGTTCACGTACGGGTCTCCGAGCGCCTGTTCGGTTCCGTCGCGGCCGTATTACGTAAAATTTTAGATAAGGACAGTGGGAATCTCGTTAATCCATGCACGCGCCTTCCTGATATGTTCGGGCATAGGCTGCGGTTGTCAAGGTGGTGGTAGTTAGTCCCGCCGTTTACCCGCGCTCGGCATCTCGATCCTTCTCTGAACGGATCCGAACGCGATCTTAGTTAGGGACATTTTGAATTGTAGACCATGAGTCTATGGCTCTGGTGCTTGTTAAAGGTCTGAGCTGGTCTTTCCTACGTAAGTATATGGACATTTTGAAATGTAGACTATCTGTCTATGGCTCTGGTGCTTGTTAAAGCTCCGAGCTGGTCTTTCCTGCGTAAGTATCGGGGACGGTTCACGTACGGGTCTCCGAGCGCCTGTTCGGTTCCGTCGCGGCCGTATTGCGTAAAATTTTAGATAAGGACAGTGGGAATCTCGTTAATCCATGCACGCGCCTTCCTGATATGTTCGGGCATAGGCTGCGGTTGTCAAGGTGGTGGTAGTTAGTCCCGCCGTTTACCCGCGCTCGGCATCTCGATCCTTCTCTGAACGGATCCGAACGCGATCTTAGTTAGGGACATTTTGAATTGTAGACCATGAGTCTATGGCTCTGGTGCTTGTTAAAGGTCTGAGCTGGTCTTTCCTACGTAAGTATATGGACATTTTGAAATGTAGACTATCTGTCTATGGCTCTGGTGCTTGTTAAAGCTCCGAGCTGGTCTTTCCTGCGTAAGTATCGGGGGACGGTTCACGTACGGGTCTCCGAGCGCCTGTTCGGTTCCGTCGCGGCCGTATTGCGTAAAATTTTAGATAAGGACAGTGGGAATCTCGTTAATCCATGCACGCGCCTTCCTGATATGTTCGGGCATAGGCTGCGGTTGTCAAGGTGGTGGTAGTTAGTCCCGCCGTTTACCCGCGCTCGGCATCTCGATCCTTCTCTGAACGGATCCGAACGCGATCTTAGTTAGGGACATTTTGAAATGTAGACCATGAGTCTATGGCTCTGGTGCTTGTTAAAGGTCTGAGCTGGTCTTTCCTGCGTAAGTATATGGACATTTTGAAATGTAGACTATCTGTCTATGGCTCTGGTGCTTGTTAAAGCTCCGAGCTGGTCTTTCCTGCGTAAGTATCGGGAACGGTTCACGTACGGGTCTCCGAGCGCCTGTTCGGTTCCGTCGCGGCAGTATTGCGTAAAATTTTAGATAAGGACAGTGGGAATCTCGTTAATCCATGCACGCGCCTTCCTGATATGTTCGGGCATAGGCTGCGGTTGTCAAGGTGGTGGTAGTTAGTCCCGCCGTTTACCCGCGCTCGGCATCTCGATCCTTCTCTGAACGGATCCGAACGCGATCTTAGTTAGGGACATTTTGAATTGTAGACCATGAGTCTATGGCTCTGGTGCTTGTTAAAGGTCTGAGCTGGTCTTTCCTACGTAAGTATATGGACATTTTGAAATGTAGACTATCTGTCTATGGCTCTGGTGCTTGTTAAAGCTCCGAGCTGGTCTTTCCTGCGTAAGTATCGGGGACGGTTCACGTACGGGTCTCCGAGCGCCTGTTCGGTTCCGTCGCGGCCGTATTGCGTAAAATTTTAGATAAGGACAGTGGGAATCTCGTTAATCCATGCACGCGCCTTCCTGATATGTTCGGGCATAGGCTGCGGTTGTCAAGGTGGTGGTAGTTAGTCCCGCCGTTTACCCGCGCTCGGCATCTCGATCCTTCTCTGAACGGATCCGAACGCGATCTTAGTTAGGGGACATTTTGAAATGTAGACCATGAGTCTATGGCTCAGGTGCTTGTTAAAGGTCTGAGCTGGTCTTTCCTGCGTAAGTATATGGACATTTTGAAATGTAGACTATCTGTCTATGGCTCTGGTGCTTGTTAAAGCTCCGAGCTGGTCTTTCCTGCGTAAGTATCGGGGACGGTTCACGTACGGGTCTCCGAGCGCCTGTTCGGTTCCGTCGCGGCCGTATTACGTAAAATTTTAGATAAGGACAGTGGGAATCTCGTTAATCCATGCACGCGCCTTCCTGATATGTTCGGGCATAGGCTGCGGTTGTCAAGGTGGTGGTAGTTAGTCCCGCCGTTTACCCGCGCTCGGCATCTCGATCCTTCTCTGAACGGATCCGAACGCGATCTTAGTTAGGGACATTTTGAAATGTAGACCATGAGTCTATGGCTCTGGTGCTTGTTAAAGGTCTGAGCTGGTCTTTCCTGCGTAAGTATATGGACATTTTGAAATGTAGACTATCTGTCTATGGCTCTGGTGCTTGTTAAAGCTCCGAGCTGGTCTTTCCTGCGTAAGTATCGGGGACGGTTCACGTACGGGTCTCCGAGCGCCTGTTCGGTTCCGTCGCGGCCGTATTGCGTAAAATTTTAGATAAGGACAGTGGGAATCTCGTTAATCCATGCACGCGCCTTCCTGATATGTTCGGGCATAGGCTGCGGTTGTCAAGGTGGTGGTAGTTAGTCCCGCCGTTTACCCGCGCTCGGCATCTCGATCCTTCTCTGAACGGATCCGAACGCGATCTGCTGAGCTGGTCTTTCCTGCGTAAGTATATGGACATTTTGAAATGTAGACTATCTGTCTATGGCTCTGGTGCTTGTTAAAGCTCCGAGCTGGTCTTTCCTGCGTAAGTATCGGGGACGGTTCACGTACGGGTCTCCGAGCGCCTGTTCGGTTCCGTCGCGGCCGTATTGCGTAAAATTTTAGATAAGGACAGTGGGAATCTCGTTAATCCATGCACGCGCCTTCCTGATATGTTCGGGCATAGGCTGCGGTTGTCAAGGTGGTGGTAGTTAGTCCCGCCGTTTACCCGCGCTCGGCATCTCGATCCTTCTCTGAACGGATCCGAACGCGATCTGCTGAGCTGGTCTTTCCTGCGTAAGTATATGGACATTTTGAAATGTAGACTATCTGTCTATGGCTCTGGTGCTTGTTAAAGCTCCGAGCTGGTCTTTCCTGCGTAAGTATCGGGGACGGTTCACGTACGGGTCTCCGAGCGCCTGTTCGGTTCCGTCGCGGCCGTATTGCGTAAAATTTTAGATAAGGACAGTGGGAATCTCGTTAATCCATGCACGCGCCTTCCTGATATGTTCGGGCATAGGCTGCGGTTGTCAAGGTGGTGGTAGTTAGTCCCGCCGTTTACCCGCGCTCGGCATCTCGATCCTTCTCTGAACGGATCCGAACGCGATCTTAGTTAGGGACATTTTGAAATGTAGACCATGAGTCTATGGCTCTGGTGCTTGTTAAAGGTCTGAGCTGGTCTTTCCTGCGTAAGTATATGGACATTTTGAAATGTAGACTATCTGTCTATGGCTCTGGTGCTTGTTAAAGCTCCGAGCTGGTCTTTCCTGCGTAAGTATCGGGGACGGTTCACGTACGGGTCTCCGAGCGCCTGTTCGGTTCCGTCGCGGCCGTATTGCGTAAAATTTTAGATAAGGACAGTGGGAATCTCGTTAATCCATGCACGCGCCTTCCTGATATGTTCGGGCATAGGCTGCGGTTGTCAAGTTGGTGGTAGTTAGTCCCGCCGTTTACCCGCGCTCGGCATCTCGATCCTTCTCTGAACGGATCCGAACGCGATCTGCTGAGCTGGTCTTTCCTGCGTAAGTATATGGACATTTTGAAATGTAGACTATCTGTCTATGGCTCTGGTGCTTGTTAAAGCTCCGAGCTGGTCTTTCCTGCGTAAGTATCGGGAACGGTTCACGTACGGGTCTCCGAGCGCCTGTTCGGTTCCGTCGCGGCAGTATTGCGTAAAATTTTAGATAAGGACAGTGGGAATCTCGTTAATCCATGCACGCGCCTTCCTGATATGTTCGGGCATAGGCTGCGGTTGTCAAGGCGGTGGTAGTTAGTCCCGCCGTTTACCCGCGCTCGGCATCTCGATCCTTCTCTGAACGGATCCGAACGCGATCTGCTGAGCTGGTCTTTCCTGCGTAAGTATATGGACATTTTGAAATGTAGACTATCTGTCTATGGCTCTGGTGCTTGTTAAAGCTCCGAGCTGGTCTTTCCTGCGTAAGTATCGGGGACGGTTCACGTACGGGTCTCCGAGCGCCTGTTCGGTTCCGTCGCGGCAGTATTGCGTAAAATTTTAGATAAGGACAGTGGGAATCTCGTTAATCCATGCACGCGCCTTCCTGATTTGTTCGGGCATAGGCTGCGGTTGTCAAGGCGGTGGTAGTTAGTCCCGCCGTTTACCCGCGAACGATATCTCGATAAGTTAAAATTCAAAATGGTCCAAAGGTTAGGCTACTTTCGTAACTAATCGTATTACAATGCATGACCTTTTTTGATTAATGTGGTTTCTATTTAAAGCAGGTTTTACAGTTTTACCTAATTGTCAGTTTTCTGAATGTCTAAACTATTTTCGTCCAATTTTTTTGATTAATTCATTCCAATCGAAGGTTGTACGTATTATCGGTTGCGACGATACAGAATTCCATGTATCTGTGATTGATGAGCATGTCTTCATGTTCGTTGATCCTTCATTTCATTAGAACCAAATATAGTTGCCATGTGATATCGATTTGGCTCTGAATTCTCGTCATGTCGAATTGGTATTATATGGTCCCTCATAAGTAGGTGCACTTGAAGGTTCGTCAAATTATGCGGGCGTCCTCCCGCTATATTCAGGTATACATCGGAGGTTTTAATGCAGTTGTAACTGGCCTCACCGTTTAACCGCATATGATATACTGAAACGCGGATTTTATTCGCCATCGGACCGAACGGGCTCTAGAAGTACAATGCGGGTAATGATCGAATTCAGATGAATGGAATTAGTCTCCAATTCAATTTCCGCACGGGGCGATGTTTTTTAATTGTTTTTTGATAGTTCATCGCATTAGGTCTGAAAACTGTATATTTAATAGTCTCATAAGGTATAACTTATAAACGTATCTTGTGGTTCGTCTTCGAACTGAACGTACATTTAAGACAATGTTCCGAATTAAAATAGTGAATTTAATTCTGGAAATCGTAAGAAAATGTTTCCAAACATGATAATAGAATACAAAAAGAGTATAGGCTAGGTGCTTATCGGTTAAGATGAATGATATCCTTAAGTTTACACAACGTTCTGTAAAACGAATTTAGCAAAATAAAAGAGATTTACATCCCTTGTATTTGTCTTTATATACATACGCATATTATATGCAATATACTTATGTACGGAAAATGTTCCCAAGAACGAATTTAGACAAATAAAAAGGCGAATAGAAAAGATTGACATCCTCTCTATTCGCCTTTGTTATTTATACAGGCATACATAAATGCATCGTCGATGTATATCAATGCGATATATTTATGTACGGAAAATGTTCCCAAGAACGAATTTAGACAAATAAAAAGGCGAATAGAAAATATTGACATCCTCTCTATTCGCCTTTGTTATTTATACAGGCATACATAAATGCATCGTCGATGTATATCAATGCGATATATTTTTGTACGGAAAATGTTCCCAAGAACGAATTTAGACAAATAAAAAGGCGAATAGAAAAGATTGACATCCTCTCTATTCGCCTTTGTTATTTATACAAGCATACATAAATGTATCATCGATGTATATCAATGCGATATATTTATGTACGGAAAATGTTCCCAAGAACGAATTTAGACAAATAAAAAGGCGAATAGAAAGGATTGACATCCTCTCTATTCGCCTTTGTTATTTATACAAGCATACATAAATGTATCATCGATGTATATCAATGCGATATATTTATGTACGGAAAATGTTCCCAAGAACGAATTTAGACAAATAAAAAGGCGAATAGAAAGGATTGACATCCTCTCTATTCGCCTTTGTTATTTATACATGCATACATAAATGCGTCGTCGATGTATATCAATGCGATATATTTATGTACGGAAAATGTTCCCAAGAACGAATTTAGACAAATAAAAAGGCGAATAGAAAAGATTGACATCCTCTCTATTCGCCTTTGTTATTTATACAGGCATACATAAATGCATCGTCGATGTATATCAATGCGATATATTTATGTACGGAAAATGTTCCCAAGAACGAATTTAGACAAATAAAAAGGCGAATAGAAAAGATTGACATCCTCTCTATTCGCCTTTGTTATTTATACATGCATACATAAATGCGTCGTCGATGTATATCAATGCGATATATTTATGTACGGAAAATGTTCCCAAGAACGAATTTAGACAAATAAAAAGGCGAATAGAAAAGATTGACATCCTCTCTATTCGCCTTTGTTATTTATACAAGCATACATAAATGTATCATCGATGTATATCAATGCGATATATTTATGTACGGAAAATGTTCCCAAGAACGAATTTAGACAAATAAAAAGGCGAATAGAAAGGATTGACATCCTCTCTATTCGCCTTTGTTATTTATACAAGCATACATAAATGTATCATCGATGTATATCAATGCGATATATTTATGTACGGAAAATGTTCCCAAGAACGAATTTAGACAAATAAAAAGGCGAATAGAAAGGATTGACATCCTCTCTATTCGCCTTTGTTATTTATACATGCATACATAAATGCGTCGTCGATGTATATCAATGCGATATATTTATGTACGGAAAATGTTCCCAAGAACGAATTTAGACAAATAAAAAGGCGAATAGAAAGGATTGACATCCTCTCTATTCGCCTTTGTTATTTATACAAGCATACATAAATGTATCATCGATGTATATCAATGCGATATATTTATGTACGGAAAATGTTCCCAAGAACGAATTTAGACAAATAAAAAGGCGAATAGAAAGGATTGACATCCTCTCTATTCGCCTTTGTTATTTATACATGCATACATAAATGCGTCGTCGATGTATATCAATGCGATATATTTATGTACGGAAAATGTTCCCAAGAACGAATTTAGACAAATAAAAAGGCGAATAGAAAAGATTGACATCCTCTCTATTCGCCTTTGTTATTTATACAGGCATACATAAATGCATCGTCGATGTATATCAATGCGA